>NC_142025.1:102558143-102858143 GCF_049901735.1 Notechis scutatus | reverse complement strand
GAGTGATATAATTTGCCTTCTCTTGATGTGTACTGTGCTGTATCTCACCAATGATTTCAGACTGATCAAAAAATAGTTTTCTCTATTACAACAGTTGCTCCAGAGAAGAGCCCTAAAAACAGCAGTTTATATAACACATACTTTAATTTCCTAATGACCACATGCCTCATTACAAAGACCTCACATTGCATTTAATACAGAGACAGGTTTGGTTATCACTCAGGGTATAGGCTCATTCTGATGAACTGTTTCACGGGTATCATTCTTTGTCTGTTAATGATTATGATCAACCAAGTCTGAAAATCTTCTGGTATGAAAATAAGTTAATTATGTGCTCAGGTTTATTGGTGGGGAGGGGGAAACTTCACTGATGCTCATGTCTTTGCTTTCTTCAGGAGAAGAATTTGGTGATCTTGAGGACAAGAATTCATATCGGAAGATGTTGGCCAGGGATGAGCGACGATTCAAAGCTGCTGACAGAAATGGAGATATGAGTGTGACAAAAGAGGAATTCACAGCCTTCCTTCATCCCGAAGAGTTTGACTACATGAAGGACATTATAGTGATGGTGAGGCTGGGCATATTAATACTAAATTGTGCAAATTACTCTGGTTTATCTGGCTGTATGAATCTAATCATTGTGGCTTAATCAGCAACAGAGCTCAGGATACTATGTCATAGCACATTGTGCGGACCCTGCCAGTCAAGGGAAATGTCCTATCTAAATTGGTTTCCCATAACCATTCTATGGTTTCATTCTCCATGTTTGCATAGAATTAGAATTTCAAATTCAAATAGAATAATTTCCATTTATTTATTTATATGGCTGCCCAAAAAGCAGTTCTGGGCAGTATACAACAATTAACAAAAACAACAAAACAATTATAAAAATCAATAAAAGTGAAAATATTAAAATTTCGGTAACAGATCTTATTTACCCGTAACAATGAGTGGATTGGGAAAACTCTATTGAAAACAGAGGGCTTATACATGGTTGCTTATTGAATCCATGTCTAGATTCACATTCTCTGCCATAGTTGATTTTAAAACAGTTTGACCACAGTGTTCTCAGTCCACATCTCAGTCATAAACCATAATTTTTGAACTCTATAACTCTCAACAAGCTAAGCCAAAACCAAAACCAATTACAGCTTTTAATATAAAGATCAACAATTTTTTAATTCGTTGGGTATCGCTATGTGCTTTTATATAGTATGAGATGGGCAAATATATTTTAATATATAAACAATCTTTAAAAAATTAAAAATGCCCACAATGTGAGCATGCAGAGATCTTATGAGATTATCTTATTTTTTTTAATACATTCAATGGCTACCATCTACTAGTATTATGGGTTAATCTTCAACTTAACATGTAAATCCAAATACCATATAAAAACAATGCTTAGTCAGGTGAGTTTTTTTCTCAACCATAGAAACTGGATGTGTAGCTCTCAATTCCCAGAATTTCCTAGTCAGCAAGCTGGTTGGAGAATTCTGGGAGTTGTAATCTACAAATCTTCAAATTACTATGTTTGAGAAACACTAGTTTAGTGCTTTCAAATAGTACATAGACTTATGAAATTTAGGGGGTTGGAGTTTATCCAGTTGAAACAAAGATCAAAGATCAAGAATTATCTGAATGAGAATAATCTTATTGCATGCTTCAGAAGAACACTGTCTTGATCTTCCCAGCTCATGACAGATACATTTGTGACAGCCTCTCTTAGGCACTTTATCATTAAGAAATCCTGTTTTCTGTGATGGATGGTGTATATATATTGGAAGGGTAGAAAACAAATGTATTACTTAGCAGATAGATGTCACTAGGGTGACTCATAAAAGAATGGAGCTGAAACTTCTACAAGAAATTTTGCACCCAGTCCCAGTAGCTATTCTTCTATTTTATTAAAATGTCTATTCCTGCCTTGTGGTTTCCATTTAAATTGTATTCTCTTTCTCCCCTTTCCTTTAATTGTACCTTACCTCTCTCGTGAAATGTTAAATTTTTCCTTTACAAAATATTTCAGATGGTGTAAAGGATCTCTGTATAAAGGATTTTGTAATTACCAAATTAAGATGTAGCGCTGTTCTAGCATCCTGTTTTTTTAATTGTCCTGAAAAATCCAGGTCATTTTAGACGATAAAAGGTAGCAATGATCTGCTTTATGCTTGCAATGTAAGCAAGAATGAAATGTGGTTACTGCTACCTCAGAAGCTGAAGTGAGATGCTGATTTAAAATCAGCTCCCTATGTTTCTTTAAAAAAAGGAACAAAAAATCAAAACCCTCTAATAGTCTGTCTGCTGTCTAAACTGTGTTTATGAGTTTCAGTTGAAAATTGAGTCTTTTCTCTTTAATACCTAAGAGAGGAATCCAGTATGCTGTTTTGCATTCAGCATCTCCTTTCTCCCAGATGCAAAGCTGACTATAATCTTGGAGAAGTCCTTCCCAATTTCCTTGAGGATGATAGCACTCATGGATACAGCTCTTGCAGAAGGTAGAAGGGGTCAAACTCAATCCAGAAAAATCTGGGGAAAATCCCATCTGCAGAACCATTGTTGATTAGAGTGTAGGTCCTCCTTTGAGTAACCAAGGCCCAAACTTAGAAAGCAATTATGACTCACCCACATTTCCCATGACTTCCTTGTTCTGCAACAGAATTATACTACCAAGCATCTAGGAACAGAAAATGCCTTTTACAATAGGCAATATTTCTTGAGGTTTTGGTATCTTTTGGCACAAATCCTGTGGGAAGATCTGCTGTACCCTTCTGACTTTTTCAGGAAACCCTGGAGGACATAGATAAGAATGGTGATGGCTTCGTAGAAGTTGATGAATATCTCGGTAAGAATATAAGAATTCTGCCTGAATGACAATGGATTATCCCCTATTAAGAAGTAGGCTGGTTTGGGGCAGAACTGTAAGTCTTTTTTGAGCCCAGAGGAAGGAAGTTCTGTGATTCAATATCTCTTCTATCCTATTACTTCACTGACTTGCCTTGATTAGAAGAAATCCAGCAGCTAGAGAGGCAGCGTTAACAGGAATTTTTGGTATCTCACTTATTCTTATTGATCAGGTGACATATACTCCCCTGAAACTGGGGAGCCGGAACCTAGCTGGGTGACAAATGAACGTCAACAATTTCTGGAACACCGAGATATCAACAAAGATGGAAAGATGGATCGGGAGGAAATTGGGCACTGGATCCTGCCCACAGACTATGATCATGCTGAAGTGGAATCCAAGCATCTCCTTGTTCAATCGGACAAAGATCTGGTAAGAATAATCCAGGCATGGGAAATGAGCTGTAATGCTCAGGTTAAGCAGGAGTTGAGGTGTGTGGGTGGTGTGTGACCCGTTAGCTTTTTTTTTTTTTTTTTTGAGCCCAAATTGGGTGAGTCCCCAAGAACTAAACTTAACTTGAAGATTTTACTTTAGGGAAATTTTAGCTCCCGGTCTCTTGACAGTTGATGTAGAAGTAAAAGGTTTTGATCCTCCCTCAAATCATGTTGGGTATCAATGCATTCCTTAAAGATTTTTGTCCTAGTTTACTTGTAATTGGGGATGATTACCGAGTCCAGTGCAAATTCATTAAATGAAAGAAATAGGTCACTTTTTAATTATGAAAGAAAATTATTTTTGGGAAAGGAATATAATTTAAAACAGAGTCCATTCTTTCCTCACTTTTTCTTCATTTTATCTGATTCAAAAATTGTGCTTGTACTCTACTTTCAAAGAGCTGGTACAATCAGGTCAAATCTTGGCAGAAGCATATTAACCTACAAAGGGAAGGAAACAAAGCATATAGCTCACCAGGCTTTCATTACAGGCTTGTCTAGTAATATTAAGCAGGATCTGACCAGTACTACCATAGTCATCCTAAAATTTAATTCTTGAAGCTCGTTTTTATTTATTGATTTGTTCATTTATCTTTTTGTTTATTAAATTTATATGCACCCCATTTCTCAGTTTGAGGCAACTCTGAATGCCAGCTGCACCTCTCAGTGCAACTGAGATCTATTCACAAATACAGTTTTAACACAATCTCAAGTGAATACTTGAAAGCTTGCCCTTGACTATCTCATCTCAATTAAATGGCACAAGGCTATAAGCACATCCAGCTTCTAGGACAGCAAGTGTATTTTCAGCTCTTCAATGTCAATCAAGACCCAAATTTCATCCTCAGGGAAGCTTCTTTAAAATATTGGTCATTAATGAGAGCATTAGACTAAGGATTAACCATGCTCTTAACAAAAAAATTGAATGTCTGTCCTCTACTGAAAAACTTCCTATCCTGACCACAAGAATAGAAAGCTGTGTTTCCAAGGCATGCTTTGTTACTGCTGAATCTCTTAAAAGAAAGCAAACTTATTTTAAGAATTAAAATAAAACACTCTGCCACTTAAAGGAAGGAGTATGTGTACAATGTCCAGATCCCATAGATATTTTGTTCAGAATTGTGTCTTGTGGGTGGCTTTGTATCACACACTGCCAATACCTAAGATATGCAATGTTTGACTCCAGTTGCTATCTTTGTTTTGAAATAGCAGAATAGAAAGCAAGCCACTCAGAATGTACTATTGTAGTTTTTTTAAAAAAGTAATTACGGGGGAGTAAAATACAACAATCTCTCTAGTGCCACTAAGAACTTCTAAATGAGGAAAAAGCAGAAGATTTAAACTGCCTCTTGTCACATGAACTCTTCTAAGAGACTTGAAGCATTCATATTTTAAAAGTTTTCCTACTCCCTGAAAAATTAACACATGGCTTTAAAGTTTTATATGTAATTTACTAACAGCACAATATAAGAATGTTAAAAAATACATGATTGGGGTGTAATTGGGTTATAATTATGCCCTTCTCTCCTTGCCTTTCTATTTCTCTTCTCCCATTGCTTCTCTTCCTCCCCCACATCACAGGATGATAAAATAACCAAGCAAGAGATTTTGGACAATTGGAACATGTTTGTGGGGAGCCAGGCCACCAACTATGGTGAAGATTTGACAAAGAAGCACGATGAACTGTAACTGGCATGGGTGGGGGGATATACAACAGCAGGTTCTCCCTTACATGGGAGTGGGAGAAACACACTCCAGAAGGAATTGCTGTCTATTTATTGTTGGAAGGGCCTGCTTAAACTTCAAAAAGTAGTGTAGCTGGCATACTCGGGTGGTTTTCCCTAGGATCCATTCCTGTTCTTCTGCAGCCTCCTTCTCCCCCAAAGCACTGAGAGCCCTTATCACATTATGAAGATCTCCATGTTCCAGAGACGTTTGAGAAAAAGATTAAATACACCTACACCTTCTTTCATCCGTGCGTTTAATCTCTCCTGTAATGTTCTTAATGCACCTCAGTTCTTCCCTTGCAATCCACACTCGATCTAAGGGAAAGCAAAGATTATCTTCCCCAAATGCTTCCCTTCTTTTAAGAAAACAAACACAGCTGTTCTCTTTTCAAATACTTGTCTGGGACCTGTTGGGAATAATGAAATAACCAGTTGGGTCCAAAATTACCTCCTATGTCTGTTTTATATAGGTAAAATAAGTTGAATGCAGGTTGAATGTGTTTTTAAGCATCTTAGTGGTAGCCAATACCTTGGATAAATACTGCTTATCTAGGCTTGTAGTTCTTTCTCTGTACCCCTTCCTTCTCCAGGATAACAGGCTTTCCCGGGATGAAGTCATAGAGTTGATGAAGCACAGCATTCAAAGCGCCAAAGAGTATAAAAACACAGTTGATTATCTGGGGGGCCGCCAGGAGTTGTGATCTCTAACTTGTAAAAATTTTGGATTACTAATAAAACAATTTCCCAACCTGTCAAGATATTGTGTCATAGATTGGACAACAGAAGCAGCAGCAAAGTTTTAAGGCAAAAAAGATTGATCCAACAGAGGAGCATGACACTTTTTTTTAATATTAATCCATTTAAAAGATACACCGAACCTTTGATTTATGTGAACTGCACCCTCTATTTTCTTTTCCAAGGTAGAAAAAGTTGATAATTAAAGCATGACTCCTAAAAGTAAGCCATTGATTACACATTTCCCAAGTTAATAATTCTTTCTTTCAAAAACTTTTAAGGAAGCCTGGTTTACAAAATTACAAGATAGTTTATCTTTCTTTATATACAATATTAGCTCTTTTATGCTAGCAGATGGCAGTCAGCATCAGGTGGAGAATCATTGCTTTCTTTTCCATCTGAATATATTAAGCTTGCATCACAGGCCGAGATTTCTTGGCTTCCAGCTCCACGCCTGACCCTGCAAATCCTGTGCCACCCTGGAAAAAAAGAAAACTCGTAAGGAAAGAGGAATGGCATGTGATGTGAAGGCCCACATTTATCCTGTCCCTGATGGTTAGGAAGTTTTATGTTCTGCTCAGTGCTTGGGCTGGGCAACATTACAACTGCTTTGATTGACAGCTAATCCCGGGGCATGTGATTGCCCTGGGAGGAGGAAATTCTCTGCAAATATTCAGACGCATTTAGAGTCAGTATGTAGTTCTCTACCCTCAAATTTGTATATCATATTTTGCTCTAAATCTGAGTTAACAAAACACGACATGTGTTTGTAAGACTTGCTATTTTAAAACCTGCCACATTATAGTGTACATATGATATGCTTTATAGAACATGCTAATAGTTTTCTACAGCACGCTAAACCATACATTTCTGTAGGTAATATTCACAATCCAAATAATCTCAGATAAATTATTTTTCTATCTATCTATATCTCTATATCTACCTGTCTATCTATCTATCAATCAATCAATCAATCATATATATATCTGTACAGATCTTTGAAGTGCTAGAATGTTTCCAAACATCACACAATACAGAAATTATTTTAAAGCATAACTAGAGATACATGAAGGTTATCTTTGATAACAAAATGATAGTAGTCATTGCTTAGAAGGCTAAAGGAAAGCAATCTTTATTAAGAAACTTCTCAATATTTACATCAACATAAAGATGTTAAGATTGGTTTCAGATCAACTCTCCACTCTTCAAATGTATTGGAACTATACCTACTAAAATTGCCTGTTCTGGAAGTCACATGTGCTTTAATAGTCAATCTCACCCGTTGTAAAACGATGATGTCTTTGTCAGTCAACTTTTCTCCATTCATTGGATCAACCATATCTTTCTTGATAAGTTTTTCCACACATTCCAGAGTCACAACTGAGCCTCTTAAAAGAAAGAAAGAAAAAGAATATCTCTTTAACATATTAAAGACAGATTCCACATGCTTGGATTCAACTAGAGATTTAATCTCATAGGTAGCCTGCTAGTAAATGCTTTTCCTCACTCCAAAAAAGCCCCATCTCATTACTTACGATGGACGGAGCACAGCACAAGGGACAGAGTTTCCAAGCATGTCTCGCGTGACAGCACACACGTAGCGGTCCTGCCGGTTGATTAGTCCAACACGATCTACACTAGAATCTACAGGGGTGAAATGCACTGGGATCAAATCTTTCAGCTTCAGTGGTTTCCTACTCATGGGGCAGTACACGCACTTGTCCTAGAAGAAATGACATGAATAAGATAAACTGGGATAAGATAAAATAACCATAGAAACTGGGGCAGTGTGACTTCTAGCCCTACCTTAGGCACAAAGTCAGCTGGGTGACTTTGGACCAGCCACTCTTAGCCTTGAGGAGGCAGTGGCAAACCATTGGTGAAATCCTGCCAAGAAAACTGCAGAGACTTCTCCAGGCATCACCTGGAGTAAACACTGCCCAAAGGCATGCACCATCATCACCCACATGGATTAGATTAGAATATGGAAACCTGTATTCTAATCCTGCCTTTAAGCCATGGTGGTGCAGTAGTTAGAAGGCAGTATTGCAGGGCTAATCCACTGCTCATTCCAGTTCAATTCTGATCAGCTCAAGGTTGATGCAGCCTTCCATCCTTCCAAAGTCAGTACAATGAGGACCCAGCAATACGCTGACTCTGTAAACCAGCGTCGCCAACTGGTGGGCTGTGAGAAAATTTTGGTGGGCTGCAGAAATATCTCACCCTCAGAGCACCCTGCCCCAAAGCAATTAATCCAGGCTGCGCAGAAACACAAGGCTGCGCCACCCACATGGGAACGCTCCCCGCCCACTCCTTACCTGGCAAACATGCCTGCTAAATTGCTATTTTTCCTTTTTCTGACCATCATCTGTTCTGCTGTGCCAGGAGATTTAGATTAGCTAGGAAGCAGGAAATGGTTGGATTTTTTGCTTTCTAGCTAGTCTTTAGATCTTCGGCTCTGCTTTTAAGCACAGCTGAACCTCCCTTAGCACTGAAGGTTCTATTATTCAGTGCAGACTCACGACAAGCAAATTTGAGAGACTGAGCTAGCCAATAGAAGATACATAGGTCACTGAATGATTCTGTGAGCAATTCAATCTGCCTGCCTGCTTTGCCTGATTTTGGGTAAAAGTTGCTCTTTTTTTAAATAAAAAATTCAATATTCACGTACATGGTGTGTTATGGGTTAATTTTGTGAGTTTGCTTGCAAGCAAATTTTATGTGACAGACTAAGCTAGCCAAATGGCAGATAGATTTCTGAATGAATCTGTGATTCTGTGAGCAACTCAATCTGCCTGCCTGCTTTGCCTGATTTTGGTTAAAAGTTGCTCTTTTTTAATTAAAAAAAAACACTATTTATATTAATATTTATATTTACATACAAGCCATGCCCAGCCAGTCACATGACTACCAAGCCACACCCACAAATTAGGGCATGCCCACAGAACCGGTTAGTGGTCCCAGGGATTTAAAATTATGAGTTTGGTGGTCCCTGAGGTCCAAAAGGTTGGCGACCCCTGCTGTAAACCACTTAGAGTGGTAAAGCACTGTGAAGCAGTATATAAGTCTTAAGTGCTATTGCTATAAGTAAGCCCTCAAATATTCAAAATTCAAATGCTTTATTTGTAAGACCTGATATGCAGAACATCTATATCAGGGCTGTCAAACTCCCAGCCCGTGGGCGTGACGCTGCCGTGACGTGAGTTTGACACCCCTGATTTAGATGCAACAAAAAATGTGTAACCTGAAAATATAAGCTACCCATGACTGGAAAATAAATAAATATATTTATTTATTTTAAAATTCACTTTCTGATTTTCCAGTCATGAATAGCCTATATAGGGTATTTGTATGTGGATCTTTGGTTATTCGGGTTTTCTCCCGCGTAAAATTGGAAGTATCTTCAGGCTTGTGTCTTCGGCTTTGTGCTTCTTGGAGTAATGTGAGCAGCTGCAAGAAGCACAAAGCCGAAGACACAAGCCTGAAGATGATGAATGAGACTTCATCAAAACGTCGCCTAGATACTTCCAATTTTACGCGGGAGAAAACCCGAATAACCAAAGATCCATATATATATATATATATATATATGTATATATGTATGTATGTATGTATGTATGTATGTATGTATATGTATATTTATATTTATATTTATATGTATATTTATGTATATATTGTATATGTATATTTATGTATATATTGTATATATTGTATATATTGATATTTATTTTTATTTTATTTATTTATTTGATTTGCCAATTGTTTACAAGATAATAAGTATAAGTGTATACATAGTTGTGAATACATGAAATGGGTACATATAAGAAAAATAAAAGAATAAGAGAAACAATAGGACAGGGACGGTAGGCACGTTGGTGCGCTTATGCATACCCCTATATATATATATATATATATTTATATATATATATTGTAAATAAATTTTAATAGTATCTTCCAAGCAACCTGACATTCTATTCTCTCCCCCCGCCCAAGTAATCTTTAATCAGCAAATAAGGAACTTGAATATTTTAAAGAGTTCCTTCATATATCCAGATCATTTAAACATGGATGAAAATTTTAAAATATTAAACGCGAGCAGCCATTTTGACTAGTTATGGGATCTATGGTTTAATAGATCTGGACCGGACCAGTTTGGAAAAGGCACCATAAACCTTTGATACTTTTCAACCAAAAGCCATAAACAAAGAAAAACAAGGCTAATAGAAGGGCTTCTGATTTGGGGAGGAAAAAATTCCAGATACAATAGAGCTATTAAGTAAATGCATTAAGTAAAATTTAGGACCTCTTCTAAGAACTCTGAAACTAAAAAACTTCACTTTTTGGTTTCATAAAAGCTTTGTGAATATAGCACCACATTAATCCAAAAGGTTTTATAGTTCTATGTAGACATGGCAGTTAAGCTGATTGTAGGGTACCCAAACTGCAGGATGTATGTATCCTAACAGAAAGCATTAGGAGAATCTTGAAAAGGAATGACAAAATAAGAACCTTATTAATTAAAGCTTAAACAGTTTTTGTTGTTATTTATAGAAACTATGGCAATTAAGCCAGTTTAGCTTTGTAACGTAGCCATACTGCAAGACAGTTTGGTGAATCTTGAAAATGAATGACAAAATAGCTCACTGGTTTTGGAATGGCTTTGGTCTTGGCCTCAGGCGTCAGCGAAGGGATCCAAAAACTTGGTAGCTGTTTGGCCTTTTCTCCACTGCTGGGCCCAGGCTGAGGGTCTCCTATAATGCAGAGAAGAACAGTTATTAAGATCTACAGATTTCTAAACATTAATTATATATGGGATAACGTTGCACATCTAGCACTGAAATTCTATATACTCAGGGGTGTTATTGTAATACCAAGTGTCCTTATGCATAATTTTTATGCACTCATGTGCTATTAAAAAATTTTTAATGTTCCAGAGGCATACATACTCATCCACACACTGTTAAAAACAATTGTTACCTTACAACTGGTGACATATCCCCCGACCCTTATGAAGTGGCATACAATTTGCCCAATGGATTACAGTGGCCCTGTGCATGCTTAGTCAAGAACATGTGAAAGGATCCAGGAAGTACTTGTGCATCCCAAAATGTGTCCCTCATCATTACTTTAGCACTACAAGCTCAACAAAAATGGGAATAGCGCAGGCATTGTTACTCCATGTTCGAAAAGAGGGTTCATTTCTTGTAGCAACTGCCCACATTTTTTGTGGGTGACTCATTTTTACATTGATGCAAAGAGAATTATAGCAGGAGAGGTAACTTGAAAAGAGGTGATGGATAAAAAGTGAAACTGAAAAATAGAATGTCGGTAGGAAAAAGCTTTAAGAGAAAAAGACAGAAACTTGATGATAAGCTAAGGAGCTATTTACAATATGTAAGGGTTGATAAAAAGAAAAGACTCACCTCCCCATGTTTAGTTTATATAGGAATATTTTAATTAAAAAACCAGAAAATAGTCCTTGAAATCAGCCCTTGTATTTACTTCTCCATATAGTTTACATTTGAAACATACTTCTTCCAACAATGGATAAGCTTCTTAAAGCTGTCATGAAAGAACTCCACACTTTACCTCTTCAACTTCATAATCTCCTCTTGAGTGGCTCACAAGGTGTGAGGCCCAGACTTGTCGCGTTGAAGCAAATATCCTACTTGTGCTTTCAAACTCACCGTAATCATTTGTTGACTGTTGCAATTAAGTGTTGCACACACACACACACAAATAGCTCATCAGCCACGCTCATCTCGAGGCATCGCTTTTTATTCAACCCTTGCGATCGTCTCCCACCCACAATCCTGGTTTCTAAGGTTGCTCAAGCCACTGCACCACGAATTACAAACATTGCCAAAAGGCAGAGAAAAATGAATAGGAGCTTTGTGAACACTCTGCTTCTGCAAGGCAAGCAGCACCAGAACAAAATGGGAGCAATTCTTATCAAGTCTGGCAGCATCTTGAGGATTTACACGAGACCAGGGACACCAGTAGGAAGAATCCGTTCTTGTTATACCTGACCACAGATGGCAAATAAGATATTTCCCCTTTCCACCACCACTTGTTTAGATATTGCTTACATTCCTGATTTACCTGACTGACGATCAAAGGGATTGAGGGGTTTGCTCACAATGCTCAACTCTTTGTCAAGGAAATTCTTCACCTGGGACTCTTTGGCAGCCTTGCTCAACTCTGCCATTTCTGCCTTCTTTTCATTCTTCTGTTTTTCATAGGCCTGCAGATGCCAAAAAGGAGACATTTACGAAGGAACCATTCACTGCTGCTCTATTTTTCAGCATGTCAATTGTAAAGTAAATGCTTCTGTTCTATATAAGAGATGTAGGGCAAACATGAGGTGGAGATAATTGTGCTCATTAAAAGCAAAAGTTTTTTTTTAAAAAAGGGCATTGGCTTCATGATTTCTTTTAGATGAGAAAGGAGTATGAGCAAAAAAAAAAAAAGCTTAAAGGCAGTTAGATGAAGAAACTAGACTGCAGCTATGGAATGCCCAGCCAATAGCAGCACTGCCAGAGTAAATACATTTGATGGATCCCAATATCCCAGACTTAAGCAGCACTGAGGAGTTAAGATACTAGATATCCAAACAAGTAACTGAGACATAAACCAAAGTTTGACTTCCAACTTAGTAAGAGATGTATTCTTGGTAAAAAGTCCTGGTTTTTTTTTTTTTTTTTTGCTACATTCCTCTAATGTAGCACTATCACCTGAAAGGGGAAAAAGAAGAGCCATTCCCGTGAACAGCCTCCAGAATGGGACTTGAAGATATGCCAATTAGAATATACTAGAATCATTGTATGCCCTTTTTATTTTTGATATTTTGAATCCAAGATTGGCTAAATATACAAGGATGCCCCTGTTAACACTTAAATCTCTTTTTTACCTCTTGTACACTGGTCAGGAATCGATGGCCAATAAGGACCATATCAATTTTTACTAAAGAAACTTACTCTCAGCAAAATCTCTATTCTATAAATGTATCTTCCAGTTCTAGCAAGAGAATTTATTTATTTCTATCCCACCTTTATTGTTTTTATAAATAACTCAAGGCAGAGAGCATATCCAGCATCATTTCCTCCTCCTTTTTCCCCCACAGCAACCACATCTGAGGAGAAACGGGCTGAGAGAATGACTGGGCCAAATCACCGAGATGGCTAAGGCTTCCATGGCTAAGGTGGAACTTGAATTCCTTCTTTCCAGCCTGGTGCTTTAACTGCTAGACCAAAGCAAGAGAAACCAAATCTGGCCACAGATATAGAGCTCATCTTCAGTCAAATCCTAAATGTATTGTTTTATAGTGTTTATATATTAATTCTATGAGAAAATTCTCAAAGATGTTTATAGAACAAAACTGAATAACCACTAAAAATCTTTCTTGGTTACATCTACTTCCACATCCTTTCTTGAACTTCCGTTCCTTAAATCTTGCAGCCTCATTGGTCAGATAGTATCAGCCCCTCCTGGCCATTAGGCAATGGTTGTCAGAGCATTGGACATCTTTCTGCCTGAAACTGAGCCTACAGTAAATCCTTGGCAGAGGATAAAGGCTTACTGGATAAATGCTACTGAACAACAGGCCTATGAAAACAAGACTAAAATAATGCATGTGAATTGGTACAAAGATAAAACATCAGTCTTAGTCCTCATAAAAATGCAGAACACCCCCTAAAGAAATAATACTAAACTCACTTCAGCTAAGTCATGTTTACTGGGTTAATTTTCATGTTATATAGCATTTACATTTTATGTTACTGGGGTTCAGTTCTTTTCTGCATCTTCTTTTATTTGCTAGCTTCTTTAGGCATAGTCTTTCAATATATCTATTAAAGTTAACTATTAGGTATGAACCCAACCACCCTTGTAGCTATTGAAGAGATGAAGATATTGGCATACCTTCATTTGCCGGGCAATTTCTTTTTTCTGATGTAGGATATATTCCAGGATAGCTTCTTTTTCATAGAGGTAACCATCAGGGCTGGAAAGGAGGGAGGGGGAAAGCAAAATAAATATCACTTGTAAACCCGCCATAACTCAAGTCCTAAAACCTCCATGCCCCTTTGACTACAGTGAGAATTTCAGAGCATAATCATACTCAGTTATTGGTTCCTATATTCTAGGATACATCTGAAGAGTCATAACATATGTAACTGAATGGCAAGATGGGGCACGTTTTTGATGTCCAGGATGACCCTTAACCCTTTTGAAACAATTACAGACAAGAAGTGAATGGCTAGGGCCATAGAGTTTTCTGAGTTTGGGACAGGAAGTTAGAAGGGATTTTTTAATCTTTAATTACACTAAGCCTATTTTGAGGTTTATTTTTTAGTTTGCGTAACAAAATGTCAAGAAATCATGCAATTAGAATTAGAGGGAGCTTTATGGGCTGCAAAAAGGTAGCTCAGGAAACACATGGTAAAATTGCAGGGTTGGGGAAAAGAGATATGAAATTGACAGAATTCAAGATGTCTAGTATCTTTGCATGCATAGATACCCTCACTTAAAGACTGAAAATAAGACCAACAACTCCTTTATTAAGTGACATGTTTAAGTGAAATGTCACATGACTATCCCAAACTTATGATGCCACTCCAACATTCATTAAGCAAATTATCCCAGGTCGTTAAGCACAATATCATGTGATCACAACTTGCAACTTATTGCCAGCTTCTCTATTGACTTAGCTTGTCAGAAACTGGTTGTGAAGCTCACAAATGGCACTCATGTGACTGTGGGATACTATGACCACCATAAATGCCTGACAATTGTCAAGAGTCCAAATTGTAATCCTGGGATCATGGAGACCCTGTGACTGTCATAAGTTCAAGGGTGGTTGTAAAACTACTTTTTCAACGCAGTTCTAAATGTGAACAGTTGCTAAACAGGGCAGTTAAACAAGGGCAGATAATCTCTACATATACCAGTTTGATAGGGACGTGTTTTTTACAGAATTGCAGACAAAAGCTATGCCCCATTTCTCACTGGCCTTTGTTGCTTTAAAACTTGTCCACATCATTCCCAGTTCTGTAACAGTCCCATATTCTGCCCCATCATTGGCCTACACCACCCCCCAAAAATAAAAATTTTCTTGCACCAATGATAATCAGAAATAGCAATCTGTGGAAGATCACAATGCATAAATAGTTCTTATAAAACATTTCATGTGTAACAATGGATACATGAAGTACCTGATCTGTGTTCCATAGCTGGACTTAAATTTCCAGAGAAAGGGGGCATTATGGCACAGAGATATACTGAATTTATGTTCTAGATTTTAATCTCAATTCCTCTATGAAACAGAAGGTACTTATTTTCTAAGCAGAGGAAAGAGGATGGCACCAACAAAATTAAGATTGTGCAGGAAGGATACAAAAGAGATAAAGGCATCCCCACCCTCCCCCTGCAAAAAGTAAAAATTGTAGTCCTTTTTTTATATCCAGGGAATTTAAAAGGCAAAGTGTATTTATTTCACCCTTAAATTTCCAACTTTCCTTCCAAAACAAGGCTTGGGCCAGCACTCAATGTGTCATGCAAATAATAAAGTACTGTCAAGCAGCAAAAGGTGAACATTATCCATACAAATACACATTAAAAAGGCTACTATGTTTGTAAAAAAAATCAACAGGCACATCTAGCAAATGAATAAATAAATTAATGGCACTGGGCAGGGGTAATTATCTTGTTTTAAGATATTACATTGAAACGTTAAATAAAAGACACACAGGGTAGAACTTCAGCATAAGGCTTTGAAATATTTCAAATGGATCCCATCTGATAATTACGTCACAACAGGGTCCTTGCAGGGTTGCAGGGAGAGACAGCAGCAGTCAAAGTCCTTGACAGCATCTTTGCTCAAACGGACATTCTGTGTCCCATAACCAGAGGCAGCTGAAAAAAACAGAGGAAAGGTCACAGTAAGAGGGCAGTATTGAAAAAAGCTGTCCAAATGGCTGCTCTGGGTTGCTGCTTAGAATTGGCAAAAGAAAACAACTGATGACACTCTAACCAGAAAAACAGAGTTTGCCAAGAAGGTTTAGCTTGTTCAAAACTTGTAGTGTGAATTAGTTTTAAGTCTGAGTTCCAATGAAATACTAGAGCGTATTAATCACACTCCAGGGGTGTGACCAAAACTCTGAACTTAGAAATTTTGCCAATATCCAGCTAGTCATAAACAGCACAAAGGTAACTGCCTCCCAGTTCTGGCCTTCATTATTTCATATATTATGTCTGAAATTGTGAGCAAAGCTGAAGGGTGGGGAGAAATTACTCCCAAACCTTGTGACAATCCTCTAAACCTTTTTCTATAAAAACAATATAAACTACACACAGAGGATACCAGATGACAAGACCTAAGCACTTCATGAAAAACTTTTCTTTCCACTGAATAAATGGAAATAAAATGTTTATAACCATTCTTATTTCTCATATTCTACTTAAAACATCGTCTTTCACATAGTCTCCTGAACTTTGGATTGCTTTTCCTCAATATGATTTCCTGTCATCTCTAGCCAGCATGCTTATTGATATGCTAGCACCGGGGTGTCAAACTTGCATCGGCACAGCAGCGTCACATGATATATCGGGACTTTTTTCCCCTTCGCTAAACTGGGCGGGGGCAGGGCCAGCACATGACATATCCACCCCACGGGCCGCGAGTTTGACACCCCAGCGCTAACAGCACAGAAGGAAGATTGTAGCTCAACACACAGCAGAAACAGGCTAAGAAAAATTGCTTTGGATTTCCACATGCAATTCCACTATTGCAATAGGAAGCAACATTTTCCCCACTCAACTAAGGAAGCCCTGCATATACACTGCAGTCTGTGGCCTCCTCACCTGTGTCTTTTTTCTTTTCGTGGTAGGTGTAGACAGCTCCCGCTGTACAGTTCTTGCCATGACGCGTCATGTAGGCGTAGCTGGACAATCCAAGACAAAGCCAACTCTCTTCTAACAAGAAGATATCAAATTAACTTTCGTTAATGAAATACAAAATGCCAAATACAAAGAAGTTGATACCTTTACATAGGAAGCCGATTAAAATAAATCCCATGGCTAGAAGCTGAGAAAGGAGAAAAGGAGTACAACATATAAAAAATATTTATAGGATGATTAAATAGGTTAATTGCAGGCTAAGCCTCTATTAAAGATCTTTAAAGATATATTAAAGACCCTGAGATACAAATTAGCCAGGTAGATGATGCGAACCTACTCACAAGGCACACTTTGGCCACCGAAGCCAGCAGTCCCTTTCTGAGAGTTTTTCGGGAGGACCTCCCGCCTGTAAGTACCAACAGGCAGAGCGACGGCAAGCCCGCTATTCCGCGGTCAAAAGCGATCTGCTGTGCCGAAGGGCGGACAGCAAGTGAAACTTTTGACAGATGCTGGGGTTGCAGATCAAAATACCTCGAAAGGAGCCAGCTGAAAGGTTGGCACCTTAACAACCATTCCTGGCCTCTAGAAACTTATACCGTAACTTTTTTCTCTCTCTCTGCCGCTCTTGCCGTTTAAGAATTGACCAAGAAGACGACGGTTTGCCCCTCTTGGACAATTTCTCCCCCCGAACCGGAAGCAGGAAGTCTATGATTCCGGAAGGGCTCCAAAGAACGGTACCCCCCCGGATGTGTCTCAGATAAAACGTCCCGCAAACAAGGGGAAAAGGAATTGAAGGCTGAATCGTCTTCTAAGCCGAGGTTCCTGGCGTTAAAGAAGCGTTCAGACTTCTGGCTTTTGTCTCTGTGTATTGTAGCCTTTTTTTTTAACGCCTTCCTTTTCTCCAAAATTCCTTTGCACGTGTGGGGAGGGAGATTGGGGGGGTGGGGGGTGGAGCGAAGGGCCTTTTTCCTCTTAAAATATCTCCAAAGTTATGAGTTATGAGCAGTTGCTGTTTCCTTGGATCAGCTGTTATTTTATGATGTTGGAGTTACTTAGCTACAGTAGTATATTTCATACTTCTACTCCAAAAGATACTTGGAGAGAGTAGGCAACTTCTATAATACAAATATTTTGAGGGTCATCTCATGGCTGGGACCGATAATAATTATTTCCTAAATTAACCAGAATGCAATATGCTCCATTTCTTAAAAGAGTGATTTACCTAAACTTGCTATTTCCAACTAACTTTCCCTAATCTAATTGAAAGTTATGAGTTTTGCAATTTGCACGTGGAGGAAATCAGGTGGGGAAGGCTATTCTTGTGTTGTCAGACTTTTGTAAGTGCTTTAAAATAAAAGTGGGAAATGCAATTGTGTTGCTTTTACCTATATCAATTGTGTTGTATTACCTATATATGTACTCCTCAACTTACAACCACAACAGAACCCAAGATTTCCATTGCTACGCAAGACAGTTCGTAAGTCAGTTTTGTCCCATTTTATGACCTTGTCACAGTTGTTAAGTAAATCACTGCAGTTAGTAATACAGTTAAATGAATCTGGCTTTGCCATTGACTTTGCTTGTCAGATGGTCAAAAAAATAATCATATGACCCTGGGACACTGCAACAGTAATAAATACATGTCAGTTGTTAAACTTCCTATTTTTGATCACACGACCATGGGGATGCTGCACTAGTCAAGTAAAAAACTATCACAGGTTACTTTTTTCAGTACTATTGTAATTTTGAACGTCACTAAATGAATGTAAGTTGAGAACTACCTGTACCACTCCCTTTATTGGAGTTTACAGTCCACCCCTTACTGAAATCACCACCTCTTATCAAACCATAGAGGGAGAGAATTTTAAAATCTCAGGCAAGTTCTGAGTGTACTTTAGGAGAAAACGTTCTAAAGTTCTAAACGTTCTATAATGCTGCCTATTCATTCCAACTAGTCAATTGTTAGGCTCTTCTACCAGAACTAACTCCCTCAGCCCAGTTCTGTGAAAATGATGGTTTTGATCTACCAATCTAAATAGCATGGGAAATATTTTAGTATGAAATTCCCTTATAAAATGCATGAAGGCGGAGATTTTCATCTATTTTTCAAGCTAATTTTCATCTATTCGCACCTCACAGCATGGGTTCATTTATCCTTTAGGGGGCACTGTGTGCCTTTGCCAAAACTAGGAGTTAGTCTTCCCACCAAAATGAAAATTTTAACCTACTTGTACAAGATGGAAGAAATTTTGAAAAAAGTTAATGTTACTTCCCATGAAATGTACCTATATGAAGATGAAATACTTGCTTATCTCACATGCCACAACCATCTGGAAATGAAGCTGATATGACAAACTGCTGTTTGAATTACATCACTTTCTTCTGTTTTGGCAATGATATTGGCCAGATGATTTGAGTACATGGCAATTATTGTGCCTCCCACCTGGTACATTTCCCTGTTTCTTCCCTTCCAATCTGTTCAGAGACAGCAAGCATCAATTGCTTTCCTTTTCATTTGTGGACATGGTTTCTATTTGTAGATCTTGAATGAACTTACGCTGTATTTTCCACTTCAGAATTTTATTAATTTATTTCTATCCTGCTGTTATTAGTTTTACAAACAAGGCAGCGAATATATCCAACATACCTTCCTCCTCCCATTTTCCCTACAATAACATCCCTGTGAATGAGTTGGGCTGAAAGAGAGTAACTGGCTCAAAGTCACCCAGGTGGCTTGCATAGCTAAATTGGGATTTGAACTCCCAGTCTCCTGCCTTTTAGCTTGGTGCCTTAATCACTAGAATAAACTGGCTCTCTGGAATTTATTTTTCTTGCTATATCCAGCACTTTCACAGGATTGCTGAACATTCCTTGTTCATGCATCCAATCTCCCAATAAGTGGAGTTATTGGAGAAGAAGAAAAAACTAACTGGTGGCCCCTAACAAAACTGTATTTGAGCATCGTTCTGGCTGAGAACTTCATAAGGAGAAAATGGATGCCTCTTCCATGTTTGATGTGGCATGTTGAATGACTGCTGATTGTCTTCAAACTTGACAACTTTAAGACTTGTGGACTACAACTCCCAGAATTCTTCCTCCAGTCATGTTAGCTTAGGAATTCTGGGAGTTGAAGTCTACTAGTCTTAAAGTTGCCAAGTTTGAAGACCCTTAGTTTAGTATCTTCCATAATTTCATCAAATTTAGAGGTTATTGGATGGAGACTGAGTTAACAAGCAGTAGATAGGGGGAAAAATGACTCTCTATTTTCCTGCCTTCATAAAGAGGGGTACATTGGTTTTAGAGTCTCAAAGATCTGCCATTGATAATCTCAGTTATGCTACAACCTCATAAACTATGATTACAGTGTTTGGATCCGTTCTATATCTGAAGTGTTGCCAACTTTCAGAGCCTTTCCTGTTTTCTCTATTCTCTAGAGCCGTGATGGCAAACCTATGGCACACGTGCCAGAAGTGGCACACAGAGCCATTTCTGCTGGCACGCGAGCCGTCACCTGGAACTGATCCACTGTGCATGCGTGCACCCCCCAGCCAGCTGATTGTCGGGTATCTGCCACGGATGCAAGGGAGGTCAAGTGCGTGTGGAAGATGCGCACAGCATGGTGGGATGCACAGGTATGCACAGGCATGTGCACATGCAGGGGGGTCACATGCACATGCGCAGGGGGTGAGGTGTCTCATGCACATTGCATTATGGGTGTAAGCACACGTGCGTGCGCATGCGTACTTTCGCCATGCAACAATGAAAAGGTTAGCCATCACTGCTCTAGAGTTTTCTCTATTTCCTATGCCTGTGCTGCCATAGTGAGACCATATCTTTGCCATGCCAGAATCCTCACCCCATCTTGCTGTGTTTTGTTACAGGGTACAAATATGGGACTCAGCCAGGGGTGTTATTCTACCGGTTCGCACTGGTTCATTAGAACTGGTTGTTACGGTTCCCGGTAGTTCGGAGAACTGGTAAAATAGGCCTCTAGCTGGCCCCACCCATCTCCACCCGCTTCTCCGCTCCCTGCCCAGTCAGTCCCTATTGCACATGTGCAACATGCCTGCAGCCTGCTTTTGCCCACTAGCCAGGCCAGCCATTGCTGCCTGCCTTTCACTGCAGCAGAGTGAAAATCTTGCAAGCCCCCCTCCCTTCGGGAAATGCTCCTGGGAAGCAGAGAAGCAGCCTGGTTGAATCCTGTTTCTCTCTGCTGCCCAGGATCCGTTTCCCGAAGGGAGGGGTGGGCTTGCAAGTTTTTCACTCTAATGGGAGAGGCCCTCCCAGCAATAGCAGGTGAGAGAAACAGCCCAGAGCTGGTACGAGCCTCTCCACTGTTCCTTCCAGCTGAGCAGCCCTGATCTACCTGCTCACAGGTAAACCTGTGAATTGCGCTAGCCCTTCTCCCACTGTCCCCGGGTCTCCCAGAGCCTCACCCTGCCATCTCTGGGGCTCCCTGGGTCTTGCCCAGCCTACCTACCTGCCTCCCCATCCCTGGGCTTGGCTGGCTGGCTAAGCCGCCACGCAGCACTCTCTCAGCTCTCCTTATCATGTGGTTGCTGTGGGGCAGCGAGCTGCAGTGCTCCAATTGGTAGAGTGGTGGACCCAGCTGCCTCCCATAAGCAGGGCCATCGCCTCAGCGCCTCCGCCACCTCTGCCCTTTTTCCAGGGGCAAAATGAAAGGAAGTGGGTGGAGGCACTGCGGCGACAGCCCTGCTTATGGGAGGCAGCCA
Source organism: Notechis scutatus (assembly GCF_049901735.1). Taxonomy (NCBI): domain Eukaryota; kingdom Metazoa; phylum Chordata; class Lepidosauria; order Squamata; family Elapidae; genus Notechis; species Notechis scutatus. The sequence goes on along the minus strand of NC_142025.1, from coordinate 102,836,713 downwards.
GAGCGAAGTCCGCTGGCTCTGCCACCCGCAGAGGTGTTTGGGGCTGGGGATGCTCAAAGAGCCGTTGCTGCCACTTACATGAGGCTGCCCCTTATAGGACGCAGCCAGAGCAAGGTCCACCACCTCTGCAACCCACAGAGGTGTTTTGCAAGGGCCTGGGGGTGATCAAAGTGCCGTCGCCGCACCTTATGAGAGGCTGCCACCTACAGGAGGCCGCCAGAGCCAGGTTCACCACCTCTGCCACCCATGGAGGTGTTTTGCAAGGGCCGGGGGGTGCCGCCGCTACCACGGATGGAGGTACTTTTTTCCTTTTCCTGTCGCCCACTGCTGACTTGAGCTCAACGGATCATTCAGTTTGTCCCAGACCAGGTGTGTGTGTGTATGAGAGAGAGAGAGTGGTGGGGCGTGGGTAAGAAAAGAAAGGAAGGAAGAGAAAGAAAGAGGGAGAGAAAGTAAGAAAGAAAGAGGAGAAAGACAGAAAGAGAAAGAAAGAAAGAAAGAAGAAAGAAAGAAAGAAAGAAAGAAAGAAAGAAAGAAAGAAAGAAAGAAAGAAAGAAAGAAAGAAAGAAAGAAGAAAGCGAGAGAAAAAGAAAGAGAAAAAGAAAGAGCAAGAAAGAAAGGGAGAGAGAGAGACAAAAGAAAGAAAGAAAAGAAAGAAAAGAAAGAAAAGAAAGAAAGAAAGAAAGAAAGAAAAAGAAAGAAAGAAAGAAAGAAAGAAAGAAAGAAAGAAAGAAAGAAAGAAAGAAAGAAAGAAAGAAAGAAAGAAAGAAAGAGAAAGAAAGAAAGAAAGAAAGAGGAAGGGAGAGAAAGACAGAAAGAGAAAGAGAGAAAGAAAGAAAAAGAAATAGGAAGGGGAGAGAGAGAACTCTGCTATTAGTTTTAATTGTTCCATTATTTATCATATATTAATATTTTACACTGTCCCTACACCTAGAGTGCCTTTCTTTTGCCCAGGTATTTTTCAGGGTTTACAATACATGCATTCAGTGTCTATAGTTCAGAGCATAAATACATGTGTGTTTAAGAGAGTTGAAAGGGACTTTGGAGGTCTTCTAGTCCAATCTCCTGCTCAGGCAGGAAAACTGAGGATACCAAATTCTGAGTAGAGGTCCTGGGAAAGGTGTCAGAGTAACAGAATAACACTTAGAAGGGGTCTTGGGGGAACTCTGTACCATTTCAGAGAAATGGCTGTCCAGTCTTTTGTTAAAAACTTCCAGTGTTGGAGTACCCAGAACTTCTGGTGGCAAGCAGTTCCACTGGTTAATTGTTCTCACTGTCAGGAAGTTTCTCCTTAATCTTAGTTTGCTTGTTTCTTTGGTCAGTTTCCATCCATTGCTTCTTGTTTGCCTTCTGGTGCTTTGGAAAATACATTGCCCTTCCCACTCTCTTTCTGGCAGCCCCTTAAAAGCCTGTTGCCTATCACACGCTTGTCTTGGGCAAAGCGTGTGAGCCATTTCCTCCTTTCATGAAAGTACATCTATAGACGTAGATAATAAAGTCAAAAAAAGGTGAACAACATTTTTACAGAATATAGATAAGTTGAGGCTGGGTGTGATAAGGAATGGGGGGGGGGGAGGCCAGACGAGGCACCCCTTGATGTGAGTGACATTGAGTTGGTCATGCCCACACGGTCACATGACTACCAAGCCATGCCCAGCCAGTCACATGACCACTAAGCCATGCCCACAAATTAGGCCACGCCCACAGAACCCGTTAAGAAATTTGAATCCCACCCCTGGACTCAGTAACTGAATTCAGCAGGGTGATGAAGTTCTCCTTAAGGAAATGCCACATTTGTTTGCTCCTCAACTCATACACAGGTAACTCTGGATGGCTTAAAATATTAAAAATCCACAATTTAAAATCTATACCATCCCCCATGGCAGCAACAAAATCAACTTCTTGATTGGCTCCATCTCCATTCATGGTCTCCAGGCCCACTGACAAAACCACATTTTCAGTGCTTTTAGAAAAGCAACAGTGTGGGGGTACGATTGTACCGAGGGTGGTTGGTTGGAATGATGTTCCATAGAGAAATGGCCATCACCAAATGTACATTCATGATAGATGGAGCTTAAAATATAACCCGCCTTCTTGTCCTGGTGGGCCAAGTGGATATAATAGAGGAGAGGTAAACACAAACATTTTGAGCAAATACCAACTTCTGGCTATCCCAGAGGCACATGTAAACCTTTCTTCATTGTGGGAGTTGCTCACAATTCTCTTTTGCTCTCCTCAGACGTAGAATGTCATGTTTTCCTCCCCGTAGAATTCCTCATATATTGACCTCATCTGCATTGAATTGACTTGCATCCCATTTAACTGTTATGCCAAAAAGCGTATTTCTTTTAGAAGGATGCTGCTGCAGTGCATGCTGTATTGTTGAATCCCACCCTCTGCTAATGTGTCTGCTTCCTGCCTATATGTACACTATCATACTATGCTGCATTTCCCTACAATATAATTACAACGGTGCATTGCCATTGCCCATAGCCAGGCACACATCTCCTCGGGAGCTAGAAGAATGCAGATATGCAGAACATAGCTGATCCTGAGATTCTGTTGCCTTTCTGAGTTGTATTGCCACTCTGCAGACATTGCTTTGTAAGCTTTTGGCGATTGTGTCTGCTACTATACGCATTCTTCGCACAGCCACAACAATCAGCCCATCATTAAACACACAACAAAGGAAGAGTCACTGATTCCAGGTATTCCTCACTACCTACTACCTCCTCCAGTACAGCACTCAGGAATTATATTAGTCTTACTTGCTGCACTAACATAATGATGGGCAGCAGATCTTGCTGTGCAGATTCAGCCAGTTCAGCTCAAGCCTAACTTCACTTAATAATGTATAATAAATCGATGCTTGAGTGCTACAGTGAGAATAGTACCAACAATCAAGCTTGCCACTTGTTTATTCTATTAAAGATGAAACTTATGTATCCCTGCAAGGCTTGGCTTTTAGTGCTACAACTGAAGATCATATGTATAACAATTTTGAAGCTGATATTCGGAGGCATATGACCAGGGGTGGGATTCAAATTTTTTAACCACTGGTTCTGTGGGCGTGGCTTAGTTGGTCAGCGTGGCTTGGTGGTCATGTGACTGGGTGGACGTGGCTTGGTGGTCATGTTATTGACTGGGTGTGGCCAACTCAATATCACTCACATCAAGGCATGCATCTCCTCGCCTGGCCTCTCATAACTGTGGGGATGCTGCAACAGTTGTAAGTGTGAAAAATGGTCATAAGTCACTTTTTTCAGTGCCATTGTAACTCTGAATGGTCACTCCACACAAGCAAAGTACCAGCAAAGGAGGGGGAAAAAACTCCAGAGAAGTTCCTGAGACAGGAAGTCTAGTCCTGCCAAGAATGTAATAAGGGTTAATAGAGAGGCAGTTTCTGTAAGCAACACCAGAATGTTTCCTTTCTGCCTTCCTTACAGGATTAGGTCAGTAATTTCTTCTAACAACCGGTTCTCCGAACTGCTTAGAATGTTAACAACCAGTTCTAGCGAATAGGTGCAAACTGGTAGAATCCCACCCCTGCATATGCCTCTTGTGATAGAGTAGAAGAACATAAGAAGAGCCAAGAGATAAGCTGAATGTCTGAATGAGTCATCTGTTCAGTAAAAGTTTACACATCACCTGCAAGTTACCACTTGTTATTGTGGTCTTGGTCAAGTGATAAACATGAATAAATGAATTGATTCTAAGTGCATCATCTTAACCCTGGCAGGCATGTGGCTCTAAATAAATAAATTGGTGGGGGGGGGTGAGAATCCACCTATCTTTGAATTCCCTTGATACTCTAAAGCTCATGAAGTGCTGAAACACAAATAAGCAGAATCCATTCTTGTAGCTCTCTCTTCCCTTAGGCTAGAAAACCTGTTGAACTATTGAGGAATCAAAACTGAAAAGTGTTAACGTTTCTAAGCAAACAACTATGACAGCAAAGCTATATGCATTGCTAATATAGAAAAGCTGTGGCTGGATCTCTGCCAGATGATATTGCGCTATAAACAAGGGTTGCATTACAGTATATGTGTGTGTTAGTGTGTTACAGTCAACACCACTCTGCCATCAAATAACTGCCACTTGATAGAGTCTACTCTTTAGGAGAAATGCCTACAAATAAACATTCAATCTACTATTTCTGGTACAATGGCTATTTTTCATACAATGGCTGCCTTCTCTATTATTTGCCTGTCATGTTTATAACCTGTAATTTATGCAGTGTGGAATTCTGCCCTTAATAAATTCTATCTATCAGGAATAAAAAGGAAACTTTTTGCAGTCCATAAGTTTTATCTTCATCTTCTTGGGTTACTAAAACATGTTAATAGTCCATATCTTCAGAGCTTCTTTGCTGCATTATAAGTATATCAAACTCAAACCACTTGGTTAATAAGGGGATACAGACTCCAACAGGCACTAAATAGTCTTAGAAAATAATATCCTGAAAAAAAATCTAGTAACCTTACATGTTGTCATAATGAATTGTAGGAAGTTATCACCCACCCCTCTCCTAGAAAATGGAAATAGCCTAGGAAATATTAAAAAGGCAGAATATTTCCCCTAAAAAGAGTAGAAACTCAGAAGCAGAAACTCACCCCAGAAGCAGAATCTCACCCCCACCTTCGTTAATGGGTGGGCCATTAAGGCCTGGGCCTTTACATAACAAAGATCTCCAGGCAAAGCTATAGAATTGTCAAAAGCCCTTTTAAGGGCATAAATCACCCAGCAAGGCTAGACCAAGCCTGGAACTCAGGACAGCCTACAGAGTTGCCCCTGGGAGTCTGACAACCAATTAGAGTACAAGCTCCAATTCAAATCCCAACAGAGGGTATAAAACCCAGGCACTCTCAGCACCTCAGCCCTTTTTTCTTGATCTCTTCTCACCTTGAAGCATGTGATCACCCTTCTCTGGAGCTCCAGGCCAGGGGTCACCAACCTTTTGGGTCTCAGGGACCACCAAACTCATACTTTTAAATCCCGAGGACCACTGATACATTTTTTTTAAAAAGCTAATATATTTAATATAATATAATATATTTTTATTTTATTTATTTATTTATTTGATTTGCCAATTGTTTACAAGATAATAAGTATAAGAGTATACATAGTTGTGAATACATGGAATGGGTACATATATGAAAAATAAAAGAATAGGAGAAACAATAGGACAGGGACGGTAGGCACGTTGGTGCGCTTATGCACGCCCCCTACAGACCTCTTAGGAAAGGGGTGAGGTCAATAGTAGACAGTCTAAGGTTAAAGTTTTTGGGGTTTGGGGAGAAACTACAGAGTCAGGTAGAGTATTCCAGACATTGACCACTCTATTGCTGAAGTCGTATTTCCTGCAATCAAGTTTGGTGCGGTTTACTTTGAGTTTGTATCTATTGTGTGCTCTTGTGTTGTTATGGTTGAAGCTGAAGTATTCACTGACAGGTAGGACATTGCAATGTATGATTTTATATACCATGCTTAAGTCAGACCGAAGACGGCGTAATTCAAGGTTTTCTAGTTCTAGAATTTCAAGTCTGGTGGCATAAGGTATTCTACAACGAGTAGAGGAATGGAGAACTCTTCTTGTGAAATATTTCTGGACTTTCTCAATTGTGCTAATATCAGATACGTAATGTGGGTTCCAGACTGATGAACTGTATTCAAGTATTGGTCTAGCAAATGTTTTGTATGCTCTGGTTAGTAGTGTGATATTACCAGAGAAAAAGCTACGTAGGATTAGGTTAACAACTCTTAATGCCTTTTTGGCTATGTAGTTGCAGTGGGCTCTAGCACTTAGATCATTAGAGGTGAGTATTCCAAGGTCCTTTACAGAGCTTGGGTCATCAACAAGTTCTTGATTATTCAGCTTGTATTTTATTTTCTGATTTTTTTTGCCAATATGTAAGACAGAGCATTTATTTGTTGAGATTTGAAGTTGCCATTTGTTTGACCATTCTGATACATAGTCAAGATCTTTTTGTAGGGTAGCAGTATTGTCTGTGGTATTGAACAGCTTTACGTCATCAGCGAAGAGAACGCAATTGCTCTTAATATGATCACAGAGGTCGTTTATGTAGAGTATGAAGAGAGTTGGTCCCAGAACACTGCCTTGGGGGACACCACTATTGACAGGTACTGGATTTGATAGGACGCTCCGATTTTGACCATTTGTTGTCTGTTTGACAGGAATGCATCTATCCAGTTATTCAGTTGTCCAGAGATACCATAGGATTTTATTTTTAGGAGTAGTTTATCGTGTACCACTGAATCAAAGGCTTTACAGAAGTCTATGTAGATTGCGTCTATTGCTTTGCCCTGGTCGAGTTGTGTTGTCCATATGTTTTTGCAGTGTAAGAGTTGTAGATTACAGGATAGTTTTTTTCTGAAACCAAATTGTTTATTGGAGAGTAGGTTATTTGTCTCTAAGTGGAGGATGATGGATTGGTTAATAATTGATTCCATGACTTTACAGGTGACGTAGCATAAGGAGATTGGCCTGTACTTTTCAACTAGGCTTGGGTCTCCCGTTTTGAAGATGGGGATGACTGTGGCTTGTGACCATAGGTTAGGCAAGGAGCTGGTCCTGAAAGATTTTTCAAAGATTATGCTTAGAGGTTTGGCTATTGCAGTGGATAACTTTCTTAAGAAGTAGGCACATATTCCATCCGGTCCAATAGATAGAGATGGTTTTAGATTGCGTAGTGATTTTTCAACATTGTCTTCTGTGAAATCGATATGTATTAGATCATTATTGTTATCTGTGGTACGGCTAGGAAATACTGGGCATGATCCATTGCTGTTTACAAATACTGAGCCGAAGAATGTGTTAAAGATGTTGGCTTTAATGGTGTCGTCGTTGCAGTCTCTCTCTCTCTCTCTCTCTCTCTCTATATATATATATATATATATATATATATATACATATACATATATACACACACACACACACACACATATACACACACACACACACACACACACACACACACGTATATATGTATGGTATTCAGCTTTGTTCGGGTATTTTCCCACGTCATTGTAGTTGTTCTTTTAAAGTTGTAGCAACGTTTCGGCAGAATCTCATCTGCCATCATCAGGCTTCTGTATTGTGTTCGTCTGTGGCAACATTGTGTTCAACCAAGCCAACCAAGCCAAAAAAAGATACAAAAAAAGACAGAAGATATTAGAAACACCAATCAAGCAGAACACAGCAAACTCCAAGACCAATAAACACAGACCAAGACTCCCAACCAATCAGGATGAAGAAAAAAACCATTCTGGCACAGCAGTAGGCTAGCCCCAAATTTAGAACAGAAACGGCTGTGAAAGTCTGACTCACAGACGAACACAATACAGAAGCCTGATGATGGCAGATGAGATTCTGCCGAAACGTTGCTACAACTTTAAAAGCACAACTACAATGACGTGGGAAAATACCCGAACAAAGCTGAATACCATACACACACACACACACACACACACATATATATACATACATACATATGTACACATACATACATGATACACACACTTATTTAATTATAACAAAAACATAAATGCTTAATGATAACAAAAAAAAATTTTGCGGGCTGGAAGCTTCCCCCCACCTGGCACCTTCCAAAGAGACAGAAGAGTGGACTGTGTGTGTGTGTGTGTGTGTGTGTGTGTGTGTGTGTGTGTGTCTGAGCTGAGGGGCCTCATGCAACTGCCGTTGGTAGAAGCAGAGGCAGAAAGGGGGCTTTGCTCTCCTTGGGGGGCAGCGCCCCTTGTCTGCCACTCCAGGAGTTTCTCAGCAGGCAGCTGCCTGCAGAAGGACTGCCGCTCTTGGTGATTAATTGGGGGAGGGGAGCGGGAGAAAGTGGGAGCTCCTTTCAGATCCCAGGTGGAAGATTGAGAGGCTCAGATCTGCAGCTGAGGAAAATCTGGGGGGGGGGGGCTCTTCCAGCATCACCTGGAGACAGGCAAGGAATGGTGTCCCTGGGGGCACTTCACTGCTTTAGCACTTCGCTGCCAAACCCAGCTACAGCCAGTGTTATTTGTGGGGGGAGAAAGCATCTCTCGCATTACCAGGTGAGATGAAACAAAGCTCACTTTTTCATTGAGACCTACAAAACACCAATCTACCGCATTCCAGGAGATCTTCAAAACCACCAAAGGCTCCCACTTGCAATCCCCTCCCTCAGCGCCCGCTGTCAGCTCTCCCCATTAGTTTTCTAGCTTTGAATTTCTCCCGGCTCTCTCTCTTTCCTCCCCCCTGCTCACATGCAGGCAGGAAAGGAAAGGGAGACGGAGCTGTGCAAAGTGTTCCCCCTTTCCAGCCCTCGCTGCCTCTCCCAACATCGAAGCCTCGGAAACGCAGGCAAAGCCGCCACAGCTGTAGCGCCCTGAGTTACTTGCTTCTCCACTACTGCCTCCTCCTCCTCCAGCACCCCTTCCTTCTCAAGACACTACCGCTGCGGTGGCTTTGCCTGCGTTTCCGAGGCTTCGATGCTGGGAGAGGCAGCAAGGACTGGAAAAGGGGAGAGCTGTGCATGGCTCCATCTTCCTTTCCTTTCCTGCCTGCACGTGGGCGGTGGGGGGAGGAAAGAGAGAGCCGGGAGCAATTCAAAGCTAGAGAACTAATGGGGAAGAGCTGACCATTGGGTGCTGGGGGAGGGGACTGCTGTTGCCTCCGCCGCCGGGTGTAGGAGCTGGTTGGCGCGTGCATCTCAGGGGCCTGACTCCGGGGTCCCTCGGAGAGCCAGGAGGCGCAAGAACTGCGCGGTGCAGATTAATTGCTTTTGGGGGCCATTTCCTCTGCGGCCCACCAAAAATTTTCCTCAGCCCACCGGTTGGCGACCGCTGCTCCAGGCCATGTGGTCCTGTCCACCATTAACTTTCCAAGCAGCCTCCATGTTTCCAGTGTCTTTTTCCCCACTTGGAATTGAACCCAGAAGGATATTTCTTTCAACAGAATCTTAGTCCTCAGCTGGCCAGAATTGGTTCTTATATTTGCAAATAGAGAATGTGCAGAATGCAGGTGCTATGAATCTTTAAAAAGAAGAATTTGAGCATGATATGATTTTGCCTGAATATTCATATTTAATTACCTGAATATTAGTTAAATAAATGGTTGTTAAGTGAAGCTGGATTTCCCATCGACTTTGCTTGTCAGAAGGTTGCGAAAGATGATTACCTGACCCTGGGACACCACAACCATCATAAATATGAGTCTTAAGTTGGTCTTCCTATTTCATCCAAAGAGAAGAATGCTGCTTTAAGTTTACTCTCCTTTTGATCTTTGACATAGATTCTTCTAGCCAGCTGTTTCCATTTCCCTTTATTTTCACAAAATACTTCTTCTAACCCATGGGGGTTCTAGTCACTATAGATTTTTATTTCATTTTTCAAATGGTTAAAAACTGTCAATCTGAGATACACACACATATACAAGAAAAATTCTGGCATTGCTAAAGTGGCTTTGATGCTATCTTAGAAATCTATTTCCTGTCCACTCAAGGCAGTCCTTGACTGAAAAAACAAGTCGTGGCCTTGGAAAAAGTAGGGAATGACACACTGAAAATAATCATGTAAATTCTTTCCTGATTGCTTAGGTGACATTATCCTTCACTTGTGTGAAAATTAATTTTTAAATTAAATTTTAGCTTTAATTTTGAACCATTTCCTGTGTCCTTTAAATAGTCCATAGTTCCCCCTTTTCTATCAAAGTGATGGGGAAAAAAGCCTAATAGATTTTGCTTTCCCTGGATGGTTGAAATAAGAAGAGAAATACAGATTTCAACCTCCCTCATTCAGGGGCTGGGAACATGATTGAGATGGTATTATGAAGACAGAGCAGAAAACAGATGTTCAGCTGTGGTTAGGGGCAAATCAGAAAAGGACCCCAGAGGAAAAAAAAATAACATCCTGATCAATTCAATAGCATCTGATGGAGTTGTTTACAACTTGAGAACCAGTCTGGTCTAGTGGTTAAGGCATCAGGATAGAAAGCAAGAGATCATTAGTTCAAGTTCCACCTTAGACATGAAAACCAGTTGGGCCACTAACTCTCGCAGCCCAATTCACCTCACAGGATTGAAGAGAAGATGTGTTGGATACATTCATTGCCATGAATTATTTGTAAAAATATTTGTATTTATTTCCCATCAACAAATAAATAAAGTAAACTCTCTATATTCATGGATTGCTTTCCATAATGAACCAATCAACCCAGTATCCATTGTAAATTTCCTATGCATGAGAAGCTTAGTTGAAACTACTGTGGTATAGATGTAGGCTGGGAATTGCTTCTCACCATGCTGGCTTGGAATTCTGAGAATTGTAGTTCTTATTCCTTGTGACACCCCTAAACTGGAGAGGACTGGCAGATCATAGTATTTTCCAGAGCATGTTTTGCCTATACAGGGCAATTGATTGGGTCTTTTGCCCGTTAGTATTTTGTGTAATAAATAACCCAATACTTCCCTGCGGTTGCATATTAAGATTACAAGTATGGGGCAACCTGTCTTTCAGGAAACTGAACTGTATGCCATTACAGTACTGATCTTGTGATAAAGGACCAAACAAGACAGGAAACACCAGTACTGTGTTGACATAGTGGTTTACTGAATTAGCTCAATTGCCTAGGTTTGCAAAACAAGTTGAAATACATTGTTGGATTTGTCCAATACAAAAGCCACAAATTAGCCAATTCTAAAGATTTCCATGCCACAGCTATTTTTATCCCTCTCCTTTAAAAACAGTTTGAAGCCAACTCTGAGAGTCTTCACTGCTGCCAGTCTTGAAACACTGTGAATAGTAGAGAACAATGGAGTTGTTTTAAAAAAAATCCCATTCAGTTGATGCCAAAACTACTGAGACCTGGAAAAGAAAAGAAAAATCCCTCCAAGATGTGCTATTACAACAAAATAAAACATATCGTGAATGATCTTTCTTGCATTTTATCCACGTTGCATTTCTCTGGCCCTTTGCAGAAACATCTTAATGGTATTTATGAAAGCCAGCTGGATGACCCTGGGTCAGTCACTGTCAGCCTTCAAGATTTTCTCCCTTTGCTTTGCATCTTTCGGGTGTCATAAGTAACGGGGGGAAGAGGGGGGATATGGTTATGGGAAGTGAGCTGGAGGTGTTACAAAACAGAACTGTATAAGTTGGGGGGGGGGGAGATTCTTGCTTAGGCTTCTATCCTATGGTATGCACAGCTGCAACTCTTTATCAAAATATGTCAAGGTCAACGGACAGAGGACTCATCACCACCTGGAGATGCCCACATGATGATATACACAACTTTTAATTGGATGAGCCAATTGAACTATTGGGGGTGGGAACGTTGCCATCACTTTGTATATGTGATTTACGTGCCCATTTTCTCAGATTCAGAATTCTTTTGTTGCTACCACTTGATTTCCAGTAAAAGATACCTCTTCTCTAATTAATGGAGTCTAAGTATTTCTTTCTTGGATTTTGAATGGAGCACCAGCTGACATTCACTCTCTCTCCACTCATCCCACCTGGGGTGGGGAATAATGGGAGAAGTTTTGTTCACTGCCTTAAATTGTTTATAAAATTAATAAAGGCAGGGAATGTGTGTGTGTGTGTGTGTGTGTGTGTATGTGTATCACATCATTATAGTTGTGCTTTTAAAGTTGTAGCAACGTTTCGGCAGAATCTCATCTGCCATCATCAGGCTTCTGTACACTATAATATAAAAGCACAACTATAATGACGTGGGAAAATACCTGAACAAAGCTGAATACCACACACACACACACATATACACATACACATACATACATGCATAAATGCTTATATACAGTTTTAAAAGTGACTGCAAGCAAAATAGTACCTTAGCACTTATGTGATCAAGTGTTGTTCATGGTACTTCCTAATATAACTATTTGTTGCCATAGGCCAGGAGAACATAGCAGATTATGAATTATAAATGCTTTAAAAGTTTGCAGATTCTTACCAATTTCCTAAGTATATAGTAGGCCTTTAGAAAGGCACTTAAGAAAGGAGCTTTCCTCAGGCACTTGAGTCAGGATACAATTCCTAATTAATATAAGATAGTGTATTTTAGTTCTGATTGTACTTTGTCTTTTTTTTTTTTTGCTTTGGAGGTGTGAGTCATTTTTCTTTTTAATTTTTTATTAATTAATTTGTACTCTGCCTAGAGTCATGTTGTTTGAGATGGGAAGCCATATAAATGTTTAAGTAAATACAATTCATAAATAATAGTCAGCGGGAGCGGGGGTAAGATTGACCAGAATTATGTTTTTTTTTTCTCTTTCACGGGAACCCATCAGAGGCAAAATGCTATTTTAGCCTGAGATTTGGAGATTGTTCTGTATTAACATACTCCAAAAGGTAAATTCTGATTGGTCCGCACGAACTGCATTCCGATTGGCCTACTCAACAACCGTGATTGGCTTACTTAGAATCGACCGCGATTGGCCAAGCCGATCGCGGGAGATTCAAAGTACTGTCATTGGCCGGCGAGCCGCGAGCAATCCCTATATGAAGGGCTGCCGTGGCTCCAAGATCTTGTACAGGTCTATACAATGAAATAAAGAGCTTGAAGTACGCTGGTCTCACGTCTCTGATTGGAACCGATCTACCCGATCTAACACTGGCGACGAGGATGGGATCATGAGACAAGAGACCAACTGAGCACGTGGCGGATCGACATGGAACGACTGACGAGATGGCCGGCAGCAACTCGCCACCTGCACCCTTCAACCAGGCAGCCGAGGACTGGGAATCATACATTGACCGATTCCTAATGTTCCTCAAGAGCAGCAATTTAAAGGATGCCAACGGACAGAAGAAGAGGGCCGTGTTCCTGACGCACTGCGGGCCCGCAGTGTTCAAGATGGCCAAAGCTCTAGCCAAGCCCGCAGACATGAAAGAGATGGACTGGCCCGACCTCGACCGGCTGCTGCGAAGCCACTACGCCCCCGCCGTGCCCAACCTCATCAGACGGCACGAGTTTTATCGGAGGGATCAGAAAGAGGGTGAGAGCATCAGCGATTTCGTAGCCACACTCAGGGACCTCGGGGGCATGTGCAGGTTCACCGACATGGACGAGGCCCTGCAAGACCACGTGGTCCTCAGGCTCAGGGACCCCATCCTCCAGAGCCGGCTGATGGCAAGGGCGGACATCTCAGTCACCGAGGCCACCACTGAAGCAACGGCAGCCGAAGCCACCAAGCAGTCCGTGGCCCGGATGTGGCAGATGAACGCAGCAGACCGACCCACAACCGTGGAAACGGCACCAACCCCGGAAGGATGTCCAGAGGCCAGCCACAAGACCACCACCACACACCACGGGGACCTCGACTCCTTCTCCGATACTGAGGACGAAGAGGAGGAGATCCACCGACTACAGGCGGAACGAGACCAGCGCGAATGGCAAGGCCGTAAGTCGGGGTTCCAGTGCGCCGGGTGTGGAGGTGACCATCCCCGCTCAGAGTGCCGATTCCTCAATGCCATCTGTCGGCACTGTGACAAACGGGGCCACATCACCAAGGTGTGCCAGAATAAGAGGAACCACAGCCCCCGGCGATGAGACCACAGCCCCCGGCGACAAGATGGCACCCCCCCAGGACCAGAGACTGACACGCCAAGAGCCAGTGGAGCCAGGACGGGTGGAACAAGTGGTTCAGCGAGGCCTGGCGCAAAGAAGAGACCCATCAGACGGTCATCATCGGGCACTCAACTACCCTCGACGCCCAAAAAATGCACGTGGAGGTAGGCATCAAAGACCAGCCATGCGAGATGGAGGTAGATTCCGGATCCTACCTCTCCATGGTCTCCTGGCGAACAATCAAGCGCCTGGTGCCTACCATCCACAGGCGCGAACTAGAAAACCAGAAGCTGACCCTGAAGGACTATCAGGGAAACCGCATTCCCGTGGTCAGGATTGGACATTTTAAAATAACATTCAAGGGGCCTACAGAGGTGCTTCCACTCACCATCGTGAACAAAGACCACCCAAGCCTGCTGGGACTGCAATGGTTTGTGACATTGGGGATCAAGGTGATGGGCATCAACCATGTCGCCGAGGCGGACTGGGAAGAAACGCTCGTGAGGGACTTCCAGGAGGTCTTCAACGGCGACCTAGGCAAGTACCGGGGATCCCCAATATCTTTCAACCTAAACCCAAACATTGCCCCAATCCACCTTAAGCCACGGCGAGTGCCATTCGCGCTCAAGCCCAAAATCGATGAGCAATTGGACAAGCTCATCGTGCAAGGGGTCTTAGAGCCGATAGACCATGCCCAGTGGGAAACACCTATAGTCACCCCGATCAAGCCGGATGGGTCAGTGAGGATCTGTGGTGACTACAAGGCCACCCTCAACCATGCGCTGCAGCAGAGTGCTTACCCCGTCCCAGTGGTACAGCACCTTCTGCACTCACTGGGGGGAGGCAAAGTCTTCGCGAAACTCAATCTGGAGCAGGCATACCAGCAGCTGCCAGTTGATGCCGAGACAGCAGAGGCACAAACCATCGTAACTTACCGGGGGGCATTCCTATGCAAAAGACTCCAATTTGGAGTCAGCGTGGCACCAGGGGTATTCCAGAGCCTGATGGAAAGACTATTACAAGGGATAAAAGGGGTGGTGCACTACTTTGATGATGTGCTAGTGTCAGCTACAAATAAAACCCAATTAGAGAGCCACCTAAGGGAGGTCTTACAGAAATTCAAAGACACCGGGCTAAAAGTGAAAAAAGAAAAATGTCAACTTTGCACAGAGAAAGTTGAGTTCCTGGGGTACCTTCTAGACAAAAACGGAATCCACCCCACAGAAAAAAAGGTTAAAGCCATCAAAGAAGCCCCTAGACCGTGAAATAAAATGGAACTGCAGGCTTTTCTTGGACTTATTATTTTTTACAATGTTTTCCTGCCCCAGAAGGCGACCACAGCGGAACCCCTTCATAGGCTACTGGACAAAACAGCCACCTGGGCCTGGGGGAAGCGGGAAGAAAACGCTTTCAAACAAATAAAAGACCTACTAACATCTGACGCAGTCCTCATGCAATACAGCGGGACCCTACCATTGACCGTGACCTGCGACGCTTCACCCTTTGGTGTCAGAGCCATCCTCAGCCACACGCTGCCAGACGGGAGAGAAGCACCCATTGCCCTCTTCTCAAGAACGCTGTCCAAGCCGGAGAGAAACTACAGCCAGCTGGACAAGGAGGCCCTAGCAGTAATCACCGGCGTGAAGCGTTTCCACGAATACCTATACGGTAGGACCTTTTCAATTATTACCGACCACAAGCCGCTGCTAGGGATACTGGCAGGGAACAAGGCCACCCCGAACGTACTGTCACCAAGGATGACAAGGTGGTCCGAGTTCCTTGCCGCCTACAGCTACCAACTGACACACCGACCCGGGAAGAACATCACGCATGCAGGCGCGTTGAGCCGCTCCCCCCTGCCCGACCTGGAGGACGACCCAGCACCCACAACATCAACACTGCACATAGAGACACTACCCAATCCCCCCCTGACCGCATCAGACATTGCCTGAGAAACTAATAAAGAAAAACGTCTGGCGCGGGTCTTGAATTGGGTGGGAAAAGGGTGGCCGGAAACCGACGGCGGCGAGCAGTTTAAAACCTTTCGAAACCGGCAGACCGAACTGTTCACACAGAAGGGTTGCATACTTTGGGGGGACAGGGTTGTGATCCCTGAAACTTTACAAAAAAAGGTATTGACTATGTTGCATGAGGGGCACCCAGGCATCGTCAAAATGAAAGCCCTGGCCAGGAGTTACGCCGGGTGGCCAGGGATGGACAAACAGATTGAAACTTGGGTGGCCTCATGCAGAAAATGCCAGGAATCCAGACCAAGCCCGCCCTCCGCCCCAATCCTGGAATGGGAGACCCCCAGGGGACCATGGTCTAGGATCCATATAGACTTTGCCGGACCTACCAAGGGACACACATTCCTGATAATGGTCGACGCTTACTCCAACTGGCTGGAGGTGAGCGCCATGAAATCCACCACCACAGAGGCCGTTATCAAGGAATTAAGCAGACTATTCACCACCCACGGCCTACCAGACATGCTAGTGTCAGACAACAGGCCACAATTTACCGCACTAGCATTCGAAAAATTCCTGGCGGAACGGGGCATACGGCATGCGTTGACAGTGCCTGCCCATCCGGCGGCGAACGGGTGGGCGGAACGCATGGTCCGTTATACAAAAAACGCCATAGAAAACA
Organism: Notechis scutatus; assembly: GCF_049901735.1. Lineage (NCBI taxonomy): Eukaryota > Metazoa > Chordata > Lepidosauria > Squamata > Elapidae > Notechis > Notechis scutatus. Next base: position 102,820,470 of record NC_142025.1, on the reverse strand, counting down.
TTGAAACCGGTGACATACAAGACAAAATAAATAAAATGCTATTAATACAACACATAACACCCAACACAACAACCAACAAAAGCCCAGCAGAACTACTAATGGGAAGAAAATTACGGTCCCAGCTAGACAAATTGCACCCCACATACAACCCCGAGAAACCCCCAGACTCTTCAAACAAACACCGAACATTTACACCAGGAGACACGGTATATGCCAAGAATTTCACAGGGGGTACCGGCAAAAATAACCCAGGTAACGGGCCCCCGGTCGTACCGGCTACAAACGGACGACGGACAAAGCTGGAAGCGGCACATCGACCAACTTAGGTCAAGAACAACCACCGACAACACGGACAGCACACAAACACCACATACAATCACTAATAAAGAAACCAGAGGGGGGGGGACCTCAAGCAATAAACAAAGAGGGGAAGAAAACTCTAAAACACAAACCGAAACCCCCAAACCAAAATAAACCAACAATACTCACCAACAGACGACGACCCCTCAGCAGATGAACAACTGGGAGCTTCACCTGGAAGGAGCAGCCAAGCCAGTTCAACCAGCCTGGAAAGACCAGGCGGGAACAGCGGAACCAGCAGCTCAACCGACCCGGGTAGACCGAGTGGGAGCTACCACAGTAGACCCAACTCACTCTTCCAGGCGGTTCCATCGAGAAGGACGAGGGCGACGAAGAGTCCATCCGAACCGGTTGAAGACCAAACAACAACTGAGCCACGCAGGCCAAATAGGCAGGTACGGAGCCCCGCCTATCTGCGCGACTACGTAACCATGTCCCGTAGGACTGAACCAAGAGGGGAGGGGTGTTCTGTATTAACATACTCCAAAAGGTAAATTCTGATTGGTCCGCACGAACTGCATTCTGATTGACCTACTCAACAACCGTGATTGGCTTATTTAGAATCGACCGCGATTGGCCGAGCCGATCGCGGGAGATTCAAAGTACTGTCATTGGCCGGCGAGCCACAAGCAATCCCTTTATGAAGGGCTGCCGCGGCTCCAAGATCTTGTACAGGTCTATACAATGAAATAAAGAGCTTGAAGTACACTGGTCTCGCATCTCTGATTGGAACCGATCTACCCGATCTAACAGAGATGGGATTGTCTTCAGGTCTCAAACTCAAGAGGAAGCAGGTTGAAAGCAAGAGAGAAGTTTATTCATCCACAAATTCAGAATGTAAATAAAACAATGGATTTGTTGAGATTATAAATTCAGCAAGGGTCAGAAATATGAAGAGTGGTCCTGCTTTTGAATTGCCTTACTTTCATGAGGTCATTGGAGTCTAGCATTTTGAAAGTGCTTCCATAGCCTCCTCAAATATGTTATTAAGATTGTAAGCAGTTGTGGAGAATAGAAGAGGGCAAAGAGTTTAAATAGGTCAACTTTTAAATCTCTATAGTCATGTGATATTATGACACTGAAGTAAATTGGGAGTAGGAAGGACATCACCCAAAACAAAACAGAAGTTTCAAAGGACAAGAAATGTTTCACCCTTGTTTAGCAGGGAACTAAAGAATAATGTGTGGTTTTAGTGACACAGACATGAGGAAATACATCTGATACATATTTTTAGTAAGAGCGTGATTCTTGACACGTAACTGGCTGGGAAGGATTGGTGAACTGGCAAGAAAATATATATAGTTATGGCAAGAAAGCAGCTTTTCCCAGTCATTTGGCCATAATTTCTCTTTCATATTGCTTGAATATTTCTAACTTTAATATATAATATTAATTTGACATATAAATTGTTATATATATTGCTATAAATATATTGTTCTAACTAACTGTGGCATCAAATAATCTTTCAGTTAATATTTTCCCCAGTTTTTCTGGTATCTATGACAAAATGCATACTCTATAAATATGTTCCCTCTGCTAACTAACTTAATTATTTTCAAAGTGATACAGCATAATAGAACATAATACACTCAAAAGAAGGGCTAATGTTTCATCTTGCCTTTTGGGATAGAGGACACATAAAAAATAAAACTTGCACCAATGCGGATAAAAAAACTATTACTAACAAAGAAACTTTAATTGGTGGTTTAAACTTGAATGGTTAGCAGCCAAACCCTGTCCATGTCTCTTGTTTTAATAAAAATCATAAGTCTTATTCTCCATATAAAGTGGATTTACAAGGGCAATCCCTATTCAGATGATTCATGAACTGGGGGAGCAGGATTGGGCTGGAACTTGCTATCTTTTCTTATTATCAGCGCACTTGATCTTCTGTTCAAAGCTACAACTGTTTAAAGAAAAAAAATGTTCTACATGCCCACAGACTTGATTCAGAAGATCAGATTAACAAAATAAGGAATGAGAGCCTGAGACTGTGTATTCATTTAAATGTAGTTGACATAGTAACAATTGACCAGATACATACAACTTTCCCAACTTGGCAGCTCCAGGCAGAATGAGCATTAATTGTAAGCTTAAACATTATTTATAAACTGCAGCCCCCGAGTTCTCAGAACACTGAGCCAAAACTGAAAAAAATCACATATAATGGCTTAAAATGAACTGTATACCAATAATTAGAATTTCTCAAATTTATTTTCGCATCCCAGTGACTGACTGAATAGAGCTATTAAGGAAACAGTCCATCAAACAACTACGGTTATACTAGATCATAAATCCTTTGAAAAAATCAGAAAATTCACCCACAAACTCCAACAGATGAATTAGCATCTGTTAATCATTAACATTATCTTCTAATATCTCCCCTATTAAGCTTTCCCACATGGACATTGGACGCTATACATTCTCAACCCCAGAGCGAGAGGGTTCTTGCCCTTCCTCTTAGGCTGAGTAATTTATGTATATCACTTATGTGTGGTTCCTATTTAAACAAAGGCCACCAGAAAATCTATGGATTAGGATCACTGAGACAGTCCCCTTAGATCTCTGAAGTCTTGTTTCAAAACCCTTGGAGTCTTGTGTAATACGAGAAAGAAGAAATGCATCAGAGCACCCATGAGTTCTCTGTGGACTGAGTGAAGCAACATTTTCAATGAAATTGACTGCTGGACATTTGCATAGAGGAGGCACACCCAGGAATGCTGTTGGCTGCATTGGGAGTTCTCCTTCCTCCATTACCTAGCTCCCCTCCTCCATGTGATGCCTTTAGTCACACCCACCTTCAGACCTGAACTTTTGGTAGCGCCTGATTCCACTCAGAAGACATTTGCTCTTATTTCAACGTTTCCTCTTTGCCTTGCTCCCATAGATGAGAATGCATTTAAGTTTTTATTTATCCCCCTATCACCCACTGAAGCGAAGCTTGCCTTTGAACATTTCAGACCTGACTTTCTAATGTGGACAAGCAAGTGAAATCTAAGAAGAGGCAAGTACTCCTGCCCAGATACTGTTTTCAACCCGTTCCATACAGGTGAGTTGAGCAGCTAGTTCAACACGTGGACAACTGCAGGGGAGCGGGGAACCACTCTGGCCTTTCTTTTTAACAGTTTGTTTTCCAAAACTATGTATACCTTCCTTTTTTGCCTGTTTGGATCTTTCTCTAGTAAAAGGGGTTTTTAAACTGGGGGATAATTATTAAGAGAGTAATTTGGGCATATCCTGGGTGTAATGGAGCGATTTGTAATCATGAGTTGAGAATCTTATTTTGTGATTGCCACTTCTGAGACACTTGTCTAAAATAAGTCCCCCCCCCCCCTTTAGGGGATAGTGTCATTTAGACCAGGAAAAGAGGTAATTGGATCAAACAGTTTCTGCTCTAGAATTTATAGCAGGAAGAGAATTTTTATTCTTTTATACTTTCCTTTTTAACTGAGCTGGTTTAGTTTCAATCAGATAGCTAAATACTTGGTGAAGTTTTATGCAACAAAATAACATTTGTATCAAGATCCAGCCAACTTAATATTTTAAAATGTTCTAGTAACAGAAATCACATCTATTCTTATTTTCATCCTCTTCCAGTTTCCATAGTTAAGTCCTGCCATTTAAGTGTGTATGTGATATTTCACCTAATCAAAAGAATGAATAACTCACTGGACTGTAACTAATTCATTAAGAACAGTTTTCAAAGCCATTAACTCTTTTAAGTTCATGGAAATGTAAAGCAGTTGGACCTGGGTAGAAAACTGAATTTGAAGGGGAACATATTATTTAGAACAGGGGTCTCCAATCTTGCCAACTTTAAGCCTGGAGGACTTCAACTCCCAGAATTCTGGAAATTCTGGGAGCTGAAGTCTTCCAGGCTTAAAGTTGCCAAGGTTGGAGACCCCTGATTTAGAATACGTATGAAAATCCAAATAACCTCTGGTGGAAAACTGTAGTCATGTCTTTTCCCAGAAACACAATGCCTCCCCTCTGATCAAGAAGTAGGAAATTAGTATCAGTTTCATTACACTGTTGTGTTGGAGCTATTTTTATTGCACTAAATACTCAGCTTTATTAGAATGTGTACTTCATTTATCAAATAGCCAAACAGATGCATTTCACAGTATCGGTTGAACCAGTGGTCTCTATCTTAAGTCTACCTACTGATCTTTCTTCATATACATACACTTTCCTTCCAAATTCTATCAAGATACCTTAGGTTTTTAAAGTATTAATTACAAGGTAACAAAGTTATAGGAAGGTGATAGTTTTCATATATTAGGGGAAGATTCCTAAATCTTTCTGGGCTCTGGGCGAGCACATTGAATGGGAATTTGGAGAACATGATATAATCACTCCCACCCGATTGCTGCCATGGTGGTCATAGCGGTGATAGTGTAGTTTGGTGAGGTTACTGAACATCGCCAGTTTCTCAAACTTGGCAATTTTTAGATACATTTTGTGGACTTCAATTTCCAGAATTCCCCAGCCAGCCATATTGCCTGAGGAATTCTGGGAGTTGAAGTTCACAGATTTTAAAGTTGTTGTCAATGTTGAAAAACACTTCTCTACATCATCCCCACTACTGAGAATGCTCTCTCACTCCATAAGCCTATTTTTGCCTTTCCTTTTTGGCAGATTCTAACCAAAGCTAACATTTCAAATTTTCCAATTCTATTTCTATAGTCTATGTAAGACACATGTACATATTGAAGAAAAATGATGCTTAAAACAAATACTTTGCAGGATTCTAATTTCCTATTTAATATATTGAAGAATGTTAAATAAAATGAAAAAGCCCATGGATTTGATAGGTACCAGGGAAGTATTGCTGGACCTAGTAATAGCACTGGTTATCACAGTGAAAGCAAAAGTGATAGGAGTTTTGTAAGATTTATAGCAACAGTTTGCAACTTTTCCAGATTTCAGAAAAGTAGAAGGCCCAGGCAAAAAATAAATTTAATTCACTATTGTTGTTCTTTGCACACAATCCACCAGATACCATAGTTATTAGTGATTTTGCTAATTTTGACTATCAGACTATTGAAAGCCAACTGGCCCAGTCACTCTCTCTCAGCCCAACTCACCTCATGGGGTTGTTGCTATTGTGGGAAAAATGGGAGGAGAAAGGAATATTGTGGTAGGTATGTTAGTAAACCTTGAGTGATTCATAAAAACAATAAAGGCAGAACATAAATAAATAAACTGGCCTATATTTACAGCAGCCACAGCACCATGGGATCATGGGATCACCATTTGCAACATTCCCAGCTGGCTTCCCACAAGCAAAGGCAATTGGGGAAATTGGTTTTGTTTAATGATCACGTTGTTCACTTAAATGCAGTGATTCATTTAACCATGGGGGCAAAAAAGTTTGCAAAATCAGGTGCAACTCACTTAACAACTGACTTGCTTAGTAAAGCAAATTCTGTTCCCAATTGTCATGAGTCAAGGATTATCTTGTATAAAATTCCTAAATAAGTAACATTTAATGGTTTCACATTTGTCATATGTAATTTACCATTTGGTGGCAAGTTTTTGGAGGAGTTTTGTGTGTGCACTGAAAAATAATTGGGTCATCAGCACATTTCAGATCTAAAACAATATGATAATATCTGAAGCACAGACGGTTTGAAAGGTCTCTAGCAATGTTTTGATATAAGAGTAAGCTCTTTTAGCAAAAAAAATTCTTTAGGACAGTGTAGCGTATCATGAGGAATTCTGGCGATTGTAATGCAACAATGTCTGGAAGGCTGTGTATCCACATATTTAGTTTTTTATATGGGAGGATAAATTGTTAGGAATCATCTAAGCAGCAGAAATAGCAGGTGTTCTTCAGGTTTAATCCCACTATAATTATTTTTTAGAGTACAATCCTATACACATTTGGTCAGAATTACATTGCAGCAGCTCTATAGTTCCAAGGGCTTTCATAAGGAAATATGAAGTTTGAAAATTACTGCGTTATCATCATGGTATTGCAAAGAATTCTGTTGACTCAGATCATGCAGAGCTCAATAATCAGAAAACAGTATGGGAGAGGCTTCAATTTGACTGGAACAGTCATGTATGTAACCATGCATGGACAAAATGGCAAATTATTAACTTCCTTTATAAATAAATGAGGTAAATTCCAAGAGGGTAAAGAACATCCTGGTTCAATTTCAATTAACAGGGCTTATTTTTATGAACTCCAAAACAGGGCAATTTGTTCTGCTAATTAACCTTATTTAAGAATTCATGAGAGAACCATGTTGTAGTGATTAAAGCATCAGTCTAGAAACTAGGAAGCTCTGAATTCTAATTCTATTTTAAGCACAAAGCCAGCTGAGTGATCTTGGGTCAGTCCCTTTTTTTTCAGCCCTAGAAAGGAGTCAGTGGCAACTGCTTTGGAAACTCTTCCCAAGAAAACTTCAGGAACTTATTATCCAAGGAATCTCCAAGAATTGAACATGAAGAATTTAGGATGAATTGAGTCTAGGGAATATAATACCCAAGCCTCTTTGTGCAAAAGGCTCACTTTTTTCTTAAAAACTTAGCAGGAGATTATAATAATTACTTGAGATAACAACATGTCTATTTTAGCCATGATCAAAAACTAATTTTATTTTACTTCTTTTTTACTTTTAATAATCTTGATCTTTAATCTCTTAAATAATGTTCTAGAACTTGATTTCATTTTTTCTTTGACCCTTCTCCCAACATTTCTCAAACTTTTAATAAGTCTCCTTTGTAAATCCATTGTAGGAAAGCTATCCAGGTTTGATTTGTTATTTGTAAATTCCTTTTAATTATTAAGACATCAGCTGGTTTTATTAGTATGCCCAATGTAGCATCTTTTTCCATAACATTTTTGGAGTCTGTGATTTTTAAAACTAGTTTTAGCTCAATCTCAGACTTATCCAGAGTAAAACCTGTTCCACATCTTTTAAATGTAGTCTGATCTACAGAGGCAGACATTCTCAAAATTAATTTGGATCAATTGTCCAAAAATATCTTTCAATATGTCCATTGTAAAAAATATTTTGCTCCATGCTGTATTAATTAATACATTTTAAGTGATCTCCTAATTAAAATAATTATGAATGCAGAAGTCAGGCTTCAAGCATTTTAGGTCTCATGTGGTCTTCTAAGTACACTTGTTAATAAATAATACTAAAATTATTCTAGGAAGAAGTTGGCTTCAGTAACCATCAAGTTCTTTGTGTGGCTCTCATTACAACATGGTTTTACTGTTCCTATGTTGATTGGATACAGAAGGAAATGTCAACAGGTGCATTTTTTTCTCAAATCTGTATTATAATTTTGTTTTTAACAATAACATGAACACATTTACATTAGGTTTTTTTTAAGTTGGTCAAAATGTTTCCAAGTATGGGAGCACTGAGAAGCTTTGACATCTTCACTGTTCTCCATCTTTCAACTTCAGTCCTCTCATTTTAAGTCTCCTTTATCTTGCCATTTCCAGTTCTGGAAACTGGTTCTGGAGAATACCAAGGGGAGGGAGTGGAGGAAAGGATGGCAAAAGGGACAAACTGCTAAAAAAAAGTAGTAGAACTTCAACTACATGTTTACCACTCTCATCTTGACTCTTTTTAAACCCCCTGCCCTAGTGGAATCCTTAGCTGGATCCTTGATTCAGTTGCCTGAGAAGCAGGGGTGGGATTCTACCAGTTTGCACCTATTCGCTAGAACCAGTTGTTAACATTCTAAGCAGTTCGGAGAACCGGTTGTTAGAAGAAATTACTGGCCTAATCCTGTAAGGAAGGCAGAAAGGAAACATTCTGGTGTTGCTTACGGAAACTGTTTCTCCATTAACCCTTATTACCTTCTTGGCAGGACTAGACTTCCTGTCTCAGGAACGTCTCTGGAGTTTTTTTCCCCTCCTTTGTTGGTACTTTGCTTCTGTGGAGTGACCATTCAAAGTTACAATGGCACTGAAAAAAGTGACTTATGACCATTTTTCACACTTACAACTGTTGCAGCATCCCCACAGTCATGAGAGGCCAGGCGAGGGGATGCGTGCCTCGATGTGAGTGATGTTGAGTTGGCCACGCCCACTCAATAACATGACCACCCAGCCACGTCCACCCAGTCACATGACCACCAAGCCATGCCCACCACCTAAGCCATGCCCACAGAACCGGTGGTTAAAATTTTGAATCCCACCCCTGCTGAGTAGGCCCTTTGAAACCATTCATCTCTGTATCAATGGAGATTCTCAGTCATCCAGGTCATGGTTGTGTTTTTTCAAGAGGCAACTGGACTTTCTGGTTTTTCTTTGAAGATGTTTTGTTTCTCATCTAATAAGCTTCTTCAGTCATGACCTGGATGACTGAGAATCTCCATAGATATTTTGCTATGCATTTATCTCTGTATATTTAAACTTTCTAGGAAACTGAAAAGCAGAGGTTGAGAGATTGCTCACATGTACTCCAGACAGTTTCTCTTCATATAAATATATAATAATGGTTTTCTGTGGGTTAGAGTGTCAAAAGATGACAGGATTCACCCTCTTGCTCACAACCACGGTGGAGTCTTTTAAAAGACACTAAGTTCACAATCCTCACTTTCTAATCACTTTCAGAAATTGCTAGTTAATTGCAGTACTTCTAAGCTGTTACACACCTTTGGAACAAGTTTCAAAATGCCAAGTTAGTCATCCTGAATGAAAGAAAAAATTAATCATGACATTAACAATTTAAAGAATCTGAAATAGCAAAAAGCAAAATATATTATGATTATAGAAAATTATAAATGGACTAAGAGTTTAGCTGAATTTGGAATATCGAAACTTTTATAATAAGACTATGGAATTATGTATAAAGAACAAACAGCTTCTTTTGGAAAATAGATCTGTTTTGGTTTTGGAAAAATATAGCAGAATTAAATAATTTCATGATTTAAAAACTGGGTACTCCAGGGAACTAAATATTTAGATAACAGAGAAAAAAAAGGAAGGCTATAAAATGTGAAATGTCATAATACTAAAAATACTGAAGAAGACATTTCAAGAATGAAATGAGAAATTAGTATCCACAATATCAACAATGTCTGTATTGATGTCTGCTTCTATGGATAGTTTATGCCCAAAAGAAATTATAAACATAGAACAACTTTTATTTGACAAAATAGTGGTTGTATCAAAAGAAGATACCGGAAGACCAAGGGAATGTCTTAGAACAGGGGTCACCAGGGCCGTTGAGAGGAATATTAAGAGCTGAAACAAGACTAATATGGCCCCCCTCACCTACACATTAAGTTAACATGACCCTCGTAAAACATCTCCCGACCCTCTCCCGACCCTGTGGATTTCGTGTTACTCCCTGCGCCAACGTAACTCCTTATCAACCGAGAGGCTCATTAAAAGGGGGGGGGTCCAAAGTACGGAGAAGCGGTGTTAGAGTCCATGGCCTACAAGTAGATTTTTTTTTCCGACTGGAAGAAGAATGATTCACTCTAGTCTATACAAATGAAAGAAGCTGCAACTTTGTCCCCAAAACCCTGCAGCCTGATTGACAAAGTGCTCCTTTAGTGCAATAATCCTCTCGGTGGTCTTGCCTTTGCAACACTGCCCAGGAATGGCCTGCCGCTGCTGCGTGGAAAGGACACACCTTCCTTCCTTGCCATTTGTCCTCAGATGAGTTGATTTGATCCAGCTTTGGAGTGTTTTGCTACTCTCTCTCTCTCACCTCGCTCTCACTCTCATTCTGATTCTCCAGCACTCTCTGGGTCTGGTGGGTGTTTCTTCAGCCTTTGTTGGTGCTAGACATACCTCGGTCACTCGGGGAGATGCACGACTTGCTCTCCACCCCAAGACACTTGCCTGACCTGGCTGCAGCCGATGCTCTGTGTCATAATGGGCTCCAGGAGGAGGAGATGATGCAGTCTCCCCCATTGTGAAGTGCGCTAAATTTAACTGTGCTAGAAGAGCAGCAGGCAGGCCATGAAGGCGCCAACAGCAGCGGTGGGGAGAAATGGCTGGGTTGGGCCAGTGTCTTAGGGCTGAGAAGAAGTTGTGTGTCTTCCCAAGTGACCAAGTTGCACACAGCACCAACAAGGGGCAGAAGAAGCACCCGCTAGACGCAGCAAGAGATGAAGCTTCACTCTCACTCTGGAATATGGAGCAAGTCTCCATCCCCTGCCCTTTCCTTCTCAGGTCAGGCGAGGAGTGATGGGAGGGGATGCCAAGGCGCAGGGCCAGCCACTGGTGGGTTCAGCCAACAGGAAGCCACAGCGGGTTTCCAACACCTGTTGCTCCGGCCCGCCTGCGCTGCCACCCTCTCCTCGCCTCAACAGCACCATTACCTCATTTCGGGTGGTGAGGGCTGCACTACTTCTTGCACATTCACCACCTGCAAAGTTGTAAGTTTCATGTACCTCCCTCTATGGCGGAGATTTCCAGCCCCACCATGAGCTGCCTGGCCAAGCCCATATTCCACAGCTCTAGTCACAACACTGGCCCATTGGACATTCCTGGAGCAGCTCCTCCACCAGGTGTGCTGCAGACAACCAAAAATTTCCGCAGACCACCGGTTGGTGACCTCTGTCTTAGAAAAGGATTCTTCATTAGATCTACAAAACAAATTGGCTGATTACTTTTTCCTTTTAACATTTAAATGGAAAATACAAATGATAAACCAAGAGAGTGACCTGGATTATTTTTTTCCTATTGAATTTACAAAAGAAGCTTGGTAAAACCTTGAAAAATTATGTGCAATGTGACAAAGAAAAACGAAATTAAATCCTGCCACAATATTTGAATGAACCAAAAAGGAAGACAGTTAAAAGTAAAAGGTAGGAAAGTAAAGTTGGTTTATCTGATCAAGTTTAAAATAGGGTTACTTCTAGCAATCTAAATCCATAGGTAAATTGGCTTCATGGATTTGCCTATAAGTAAGACATGCAATGTGAAATAATTGTTCATAATCTTACGGTGAATAATTACTTATTGTGATAAAGGTAGGAAGTCACTTCCTTATATAGTTCTTTTCTCATTCTTCATCATATTTGTCAGAATATTTTTATATGTTTACACTTATTCTTTTTTCTCTTTCTTTTCCCTTTTTCTTTTTCCTTGTAACATTATCAGGTAATCAAATTTCTTTTAGAAGAAATTTGCGATACATTACAGCTCTATGGGAATATTATTTTTTTATAAAAGACAAGCACACAAACAATGTGCAATTACTACGTATCTGGTTGTGGACCCTTGCAATGCTTTTTAATCACCTGGAGGCTTCCTTTTTATCCTGTTCTCTTTATGGAATCTTAGCAAATTAAAAAAACACAATAATTGCTCCCTTGTTAAGCAGCAACTGTTCTTCCAGCTGGAAGGGGGAGGAGAAATCCTGCTTTCCTCATTTCCAATCACTAGCAAGCAGGAAAAGATAGTTTTAGTCAGATTCATGCATAATAGGAACAAGGACATGCTGCATGAACTTCATGTGGTCACCAGGAGTTTAAAATGTCTTGATGGTATATAATCAGCCAATTAGTATTTCTTTTCCCACAACACTGTCAAACTATTTACCAAGACTGTATTACTATTATTCTTCTCATCCTTTCTATTACCTATCTCCTTTTCCAGTTATGACTATAACCTTGTTGCTTGTACCAATTTATATTGTTTTATTTAGTTTCCTAGTTTGATTTTGATTGCTTATTTAGTATCCTATGTGTTCTGTATAGTCATTTACATACTCGTAAACGCCGCACGGTGATTGGACAAGACGCGCGGCGAGCTGATTGGCCGAGCAAGCCGCAGTGATTGGCCCGCCAAGAATCTTCCGCGATTGATGGAAACTAATTGCGGGAGATTCAAAGCGGTGTCATTGGCCGCAGCCAAAGAATAAAAGCCGCCGTTTTTCCCTTTGCGAGCCGAGCCGATCTCGGAGCAATTAAAGAGCTGAAACTAAGTCACTGGCTCCGAGTCTTCTTCCACGACGGACACGACACTGGCGACGAAGGTGGGATACCAAGCCTAATTCCCGAAAGCACGTGTCCGGAGGAAACAAGACCGACGAGATGGCTGGCATCACCCCACCAGCGCCTTTCAACCCCGCTACTGAGGATTGGGAATCGTACACCGACTGATTCCTGATGTTCCTTGAAAGTAGCAACCTAAAGGACGTGAATCGGCAGAAGAAAAGAGCCGTCTTCCTCACACACTGCGGGCCTGCGGTGTTTAAGATGGCGAAAGCCCTCACGAAACCCGAAGACGTGAAAACAATGGACTGGGCCGATCTCGAGCCGTTACTCCGAAACCACTATGCCCCCGCCGTGCCCACCCTCATCAGGCGGCACGACTTCTACCGGCGAGACCAGAGAGCGGGCGAGAGCATCAGCGACTTCATGGCTGACCTGCGGAACCTCAGGGGCATGTGTTGCTTTACGGACATGGACGAGGCACTCCGAGACCGCGTCGTCCTAGGGCTCAGAGATCCGGTCCTGCAAAGCCAACTGATGGCAAAAGGCGACATCGCCCTCGCCGACGTCCTCGCAGACGCCACCGCAGCCGAAGCGACACGGAAATCAGTGGCTTGAATGCGGAGACCCACTGCAACCACTGAAGCAGGCACGACAACCGAGACACGCGCCGAAGCAAGCCCCCAGGAGACTACTACCACACACCATGGCGACCTCGACTCTGATTCCGGCACCACGGAAGGAAGAGGACATCCATCGACTCCAGACGGAACGAGACCGGCGCGATCGGCGGAGTCGTAAGTCGGGACCCCAATGCGCCGGGTGCGGAGGCGACCACCCTCGATCGGAGTGCCGATTTTTCGATGCGGTATGTCGGCACTGCGATAAAAGAGGCCACATCGCCCGAGTCTGCCGACTTAAGAAAAACTACAGCCCCCGGAGGGGGGAGAACAGCAACCGGAGGCGAGACGGCACCCCTCACAGGCCCAGAGACCGCAAACCCAAAAATCGTTGGAGCAGAGATGGATGGGGCCACCGAAATGGCGAGAACCGGCAGAGAGAGGAAACCCACCAGACGGTCGTCATTGGCCATTCGTCCAGCGAAGACGCCCGGAAGCTATATGTGGAAGTGAGCATCGAGGGCGAGCCATGCAAGATGGAGGTGGACTCCAGATCCTACCTCTCCATGGTTGCATGGCGGGAAATCAAGCGCCTGGTGCCCAAAATCCAAAGAAGGGGACTGGAAAGCCAGAAACTAATCCTCAAGGACTACCAGGGAAATCGCATCCCGGTAGTCGGAACCGGCCATTTCGAAATAAAATTCAAGGGACGAAAGGCAAGGCTTCCTTTGACAATCGTGGACCGAGACCGACCCAGCCTTTTAGGACTGCAATGGTTCGCGCCACTCAGGATCGAAGTGACAGGCATCGATCACATCGGGGAAGCCTATTGGGAGGAACAACTCACAAGGGACTTCCAGGAAGTGTTCGACGGCACCCTAGGCAAGTACCAATGGCCCCCTATTTCTTTCAGCCTAGACCCCAGCGTTCCCCCAAGACGCCTAAAACCTCGGCGGGTACCTTTCGCACTCCGGCCCAAGATTGACGAGCAAATAAACAAGCTCGTCAGTCAGGGGGTTCTCGAACCAATTGACCACGCCAGGTGGGAGACCCCCATAGTCACCCCAGTCAAGCCCGATGGGTCAGTAAGAATCTGCGGGGACTATGAGGCCACCCTCAACTGCGCATTACAACAGAGCGCCTATCCCGTCCCAGTGGTTCAGCATCTCCTACACTCACTGGGGGAGGCAAGGTTTTTGCAAAACTTGACCTGGCGCAAGCATACCAACAACTGCCGGTCGACGTAGAAACCGCCGAGGCGCAAAACCATAGTAACCCACCGGGGGCTTTCCGATGTAAGAGACTCCAGTTTGGAGTCAGTGTGGCACCAGGAATATTCCAGAGCCTCATGGAGAGACTCCTGCAAGGAATCAAGGGGTGGTGCCCTACTTCGACGACGTACTGGTGTCGGCAGCCAATCAAAAAGAACTGGAGGGCCGCCTGAGGGAGGTCCTAACGAAATTCAAAAATGCGGGGCTGAAGGTTAAAAAGAAAAATGCCAATTACATACCGAGAGGGTTGAATTTCTAAGGTACCTTTTAGATCGGCATGGAATTCACCCAACCGAAAAAAAAAATCAGAGCAATCAAGGAAGCCCCCAGACCGAAGAATAAAACGGAACTACAGGCATTTCTAGGGCTACTTAATTTCTATAATGTTTTCCTGCCACAGAAGGCGACCGCGGCGGAGCCTTTGCATAGGCTCTTGGACAAGGCGGCCCCTTGGACTTGGGGGAAACGCGAGGAAGCCGCCTTCAATAAAACCAAGGACCTACTCACCTCGGATGCTGTCCTCATCCAATACAACGAGACCCTACCACTAGCTGTCATATGCGACGCATCACCCTTCGGCGTCGGCGCCATCCTCAGCCACACTCTCGCCGACAGAAAAGAAGCACCCATCGCCTTTTTCTCAAGGACCCTCACCAAACCGGAAAGAAACTACAGCCAACTGGACAAGGAGGCCCTGGCTATCGTTGCCGCTGTCAAAAGGTTCCATGAATACATCTACGGCCGGACGTTCACCATCGTCACCGACCACAAGCCACTGCTGGGAATCCTGGCAGGAAACAGGGCCACCCCGAACATTCTATCTCCAAGAATGACAAGGTGGTCCGAATTCCTTGCCGCCTACAGTTACCGGCTCACACACTGACCCAGTAAGACAATCACCCACGCAGACGCCCTGAGCCGCACGCCGCTACCTGACCTGGACACCGACCCAGCACCCACGACGACCACCCTTAGCATAGAGACTCTGCCCGATCTACCCGTAACCGCATCAGACATTGCCTGCGAAACTAATAAAGACAAACGTCTGGCGCGAGTGTTACATTGGGTAGAGAAGGGGTGGCCCGAAAAAGACGTTGACGAAACATTCAGGACATTTCGGAACCGGCAAACAGAACTGTCATTACAAAAAGGTTGTTTACTTTGGGGGGATAGGGTTGTCATTCCGGAAAAATTACAGGGAAAAGTATTGGAATTGCTGCATGAGGGACACCCAGGCATCGTGCGGACTAAAGCTTTGGCCAGAAGCTACGCATGGTGGCCAGGGATAGACAAACAGATCGAGGCTTGGGTGGCAGCATGCAACCGATGCCAGGAAACCAGGCCTAGCCCCCCTGCCGCCCCAATCCTGGAATGGGAAACCCCCAGGGGACCATGGTCCAGGATTCACATAGACTTTGCTGGACCCACAAAAGGACACACCTTCCTCATTACGGTAGATGCTTACTCCAACTGGTTGGAGGTAAGCAACATGAAAACTACCACCACGGAGGCCGTTACCAAAGAACTCAGCAGGCTGTTCGCAACCCACGGCCTCCCAGACGTCATCGTATCCGACAACGGGCCCCAATTTACCTCGCTAGAATTCGGAAAATTCCTAGCAGAGCGGGGAATACGACACGCATTAACAGCGCCGGCACATCCGGCGGCGAACAGGAGGGCGGAACGGATGGTTCAATTTACAAAAAAAACAATCCAGAAAATAGAAAACGGGGAAATCCAAGACAAAATAAATAAAATGCTCTTAATACAACACATAACCCCGAACACAACAACTAACAAAAACCCGGCAGAACTATTAATGGGGAGGAAATTAAGGTCCCCATTAGACAGACTGCACCCCACATACAACCCAGAAAACCCCCCAAACTCCTCAAGCAAAGACCGAACATTTAAACCAGGCGACGCAGTATACGCAAGGAATCTTACTGGGGACCCACTGTGGATACCAGTGACCGTAACCCAAGTGACAGGTCCCCGCTCGTACCGTTTACAGACAACCGACGGACGAGCATGGAAACGACACATCGACCAATTAAGGTCAAGAACTACCACGGGAAACACAACCGACACACAAACAGACACGAACACATACCCAGAAAAAGAAGGGGACCCCCCCCGACACAAACCAAGAGGGGAGGGAAGACCCCAATAACCAACCCACACCAGAAAGAAACTGGGAATACTCACCAACAAACAGCCAGCTCGAAGCCTCACCAGGAAGAAGCAGCCAGGCCAGCTCAACCAGCCCAGAAAGACCAGGCGGGAGCGGCAACAACCACAGCTCAAACAGCCCGGGTAGACCGGGAGGGAGCTGCGACGAAAGGCCCGGCTCAACCTTCCAGGCGGTTCCATTGACGAGGCAGAGAGCAACACAGAACCCGACCGAACCGGCCGGGAGCCAAGCACCAACTAACCTGCGCAGGTCAAGTAGGCAAGTACGAAGCCCCGCCTACTTACGGGACTACGTTACGTAGGACCATACCAAGAGGGGAGGGGTGTTCTGTATAGTCATGTACATACTCGTAAACACCGTGCGGTGATTGGACAAGACGCGCGGCGAGCTGATTGGCCGAGCAAGCCGCAGTGATTGGCCCGCCAAGAATCTCCCGCGATTGGTGGAAACTAATCGCGGGAGATTCAAAGCGGTGTCATTGGCTGCGGCCGCCGCGGCCAAAGAATAAAAGCCGCCGTTTTTCCCTTTGCGAGCCGAGCCGATCTCGGAGCAAATAAAGAGCTGAAACTAAGTCACTGGCTCCGAGTCTTCTTCCACGACGGACACGACACTATGACTATTACTAAGTGTTGTATCTTATGATTCATGATGAATGTATTTATGATGACTATGATCATGATTCATCACTTATATCTTTTATGTACACTGAGAGCTTATGCACCGAAGACTAATTCCTTTTGTATCCAATTACATTTGGTCAATAAAGAATTCTATTCTATTTACCATGGAGTCCCATGTCCTGCATAACCTTATTTATTAAAAATATGGATTTAATTTTTAAAAGATGAAATCTAGAATTGTTCAACATAAAGCCCACTATGTCTGCAGCATTGTTAATTGACACAGTCTGTTTTTTTACAAGCATTCCTTCCTTCAGGTCCCACACAGAGCTCTCAGGCTCTGAAAAATAAAGAACCAATAACCACAATTCTTTGCTTTCCTGGAAAAATGAGGGATGGGGAGGAACTAATTACAGGTAGTCCACATATGACAATTGGGACTAGAATTTCAATTGCTAAGCAAGGCAGCTATTAAGTAAATTGCACCTGATTTAATGAGCTTTTTGCTATGATTCTGAAGCAAATCTCTGCAGCTATTTTGTGACTCTATTATGTGGTTGTTCAGCGGAGCTGGTTTCCCCCATTGACTTTGCTTCTAAGAAGCCAGCTGGGAAGGTTGCAAAGGGCAA
Organism: Notechis scutatus; assembly: GCF_049901735.1. Classification (NCBI taxonomy): domain Eukaryota; kingdom Metazoa; phylum Chordata; class Lepidosauria; order Squamata; family Elapidae; genus Notechis; species Notechis scutatus. The sequence continues at coordinate 102,802,848 of NC_142025.1, read as the reverse complement.
TCAGATGAACTCCATGATGTTGTAACCATAAATACATGCTGGTTGCCATGTGCCCAAATTTTGATCACATGATCATAGGGATGCTGCAATGGTGGTAAGCATGAGGAATCAGTTGTATGTCACTTTTTTCAATGCCTTTGTAAGTTTGAATGGCTGCTAAATAGTTGTACGTCTATTTAGTCTGTAAGACTAAGTCTTACAACTTAGTGTAGGGTGGTTGAAAGTAGACCAGAGGATAACCTCCCATTTGCCTTTCAATAAATAGGGGCTTTGCAGGAATAATGAACTGTGTTGCAAACAAACAAACAAAAAATCTGTGCTGACCACAAGAAAGCAGCAAATCAATAGACAGAAAACTCTTTGTTTCCACCTAGTGATTGCCTTTATTTTAACACCCTAGAGAATTTATCAACTTCAGCAACTGAAGTTGTGAGGCTTCCAACTCCCAGAATTCTCTGGACAGCAGAATTCTGGGAGTTGAAGTTCAGATATCTTAAAAGTTGCTGAGGTTGAAAAAAACTAACAGATCATCTAAGTGAAGAGTCCATCTATTTCCAAAATTTCCTGGGTACTCCAGCCCCAAAACTTTGCCAGCTCCTCAATGTTCTGTGGATGGTTTGCTTTTAACTCAGATCTGAACTGACCCTTGCACTGACCACTTTATTGATTGGGCAAAGGTTACATTTATCCCTCCACCCAGTGAAACTGAGGGCTGGGAGGCTTTTTATCAGTGTGTACATATTGGTGGGGAGTGCTATATTTATATTTTATTTTAGCAGCCTTTTAATCTAGTCCTTTGGCAACTATCTTCTGTTCTCTCTACAGGATCTACCATGTGGAGCTTTTTATGTCTTCTTTTCCTGTTCAAAATTCTAGTCCCTAGTTTTGCTGCCTCCCTTCATAGCGAACCTGACCAGCAACAGATTGAAGAAGGTAAAAAAAGAAATTGGGAATGGGGGATTTGTTATCCAAACATAGTGGCAGATTTATGAAGAAGAATGCTTGCATGCTCTGCATATAGGGCAGGGCTGTGAAACTCCTGGCCCATGGGCCAGATGCCTCACGTGCTGGCCACGCCCATGCCTGGTTTAGCGAAACATTCAAGAAATTCCTACTTAGAGATCCAAATGTCTCTTTTCCCAGGATTGTGTGATAGCTGTAGAAGGTGGCCATACAGGACTAGGAAAAGACAGAGGTGCTTTATAGGGTGGACATCTCAAAGAAGCTTTTCCCCTGAAATTCACATCTGACTACAGATTTCTGACTACAGAAATTCCAGTTAATTTCCTCCAGTCTCCTTTAATATACTTTAGATTCTGCAGGACTGCAACAAATAAACAAAAAAGCACAGTCAGCTTTTTACTTTATCTTCCAAGCATTCCCAAGTAATAACCCAAAATCCAGTTTCTTAGATATAAATGCTCCTGAACAATAGAAATCATGAGTGGTAGAATGAATGTCCTCTAAAAGAGCTTTGACTAAACTAATTTCATTAAAAGACATTTAGATATGGCTGCTCTTTTTTTAAAAAAAATAACTGTATTAAAGATTATAATAGAAAAGGAAGGAAGGAAGGAAGGAAGGAAGGAAGGAAGGAAGGAAGGAAGGAAGGAAGGAAGGAAGGAAGGAAGGAAGGAAGGAAGGAAGGAAGGAAGGAAGGAAGGAAGGAAAACTGCTGTTCTTGAATGTTGAAGCAAAGTAGCAATCCTGTAGAGTCATTTAAGATATAATCATTCAGTGGCCCAATGATGATTTCTTTAGTTGCCCAAGGTTGCCCAATATTCCTGGATCCCAATCCAGTATTCAAAAGAGAAAGGTGTACAGCCCACAAGCTAGTATTACGTGCAGCCCTTGACATCTACCATAAGAAGTTATGGGTTTGGTCTTAATTTCTAATCTCTGTCTAAGAGATTTATTCAGGATTTTAGCAAGAGTTGGTTGCCCTTCTCTAAAACAGGTTGGCAAAAAGGGGAGGAAATTAGAAAACTAGGGAGGGGAGGAGGAGGGGTAGAAAGAAAATGGATTTCTTCATCCATTTTAAAATCTGGATGGCTTCGGGCTGCCTAGCATAGCAGCCCAAGGTTGTCTGAACTGGGAAGGCAATTTGCCATCCCCTCCCATACTTTCCCATGCATCTTCTATCTGGGGCAAGACCCACGCTTTGGCCATTTCCTCCTAATTGCTACATAGAAATGCTATTCTGATTGCATGTCAGAGCCACGATTGGAAAACTTCACAGTCTCATCCCTGAGCATCAGTCTGACAACCTTCCTTGAACGTATGTTTAAGCATCTTGTGAAGCAGTGCATTTTGGCAAAATGAAGTGGGTGGACCATGGATCAGGAAGGCAGCAGTTTTCAATCTGCTATCTGGCTTATCCTACCTCTCACACTCACTGTTTTATTTTATGTAATAATACATAATTACACAAAATCCTTCCTTAATGAGGTAATTAGGACCAGAATTTCCATCATTAAGTAGACATAAAGCATGACATCATGTGATTGTGCCATGTAGCAACGGTAGTTCCAGCAATTCTAGTTTTTGAAGTTAAGTAAATATGATAGAAGTTCTTAAGCAAGGACCTCATATCACTGTAACTTCTGACTTCCTACCAGCTTCCAGGAAATCAGCAGAGAATGTCAGAAATTGTGATCACATGACCACTGAGATGCTGTGATGACTGTAACTTTGAAGACTGATGGTAACAACCACTCAGCACTGTTGCAAGCTCAAATTGCCACTGAATGAATGATTGTTGAACAAGGATCACCTGTATTTGTCCTCATTTAGTGATCACCTTGTTTAGTGATTGCTTACAATTACAATGGTGGTAGAAAAAGTAACTTTACAAACAATCTTCACATTTAGAATCTTTGCAAATCTGTAAAACAAATGAAAGATAGTAAGCACAGTTGCAATTTCATTCAGCACTGCTTCACTTAACTGTTGTGTTGCTGGTTCCAGTTGCATTTGCTAAACAAAGACCCCCTACAGAGCCAGCCTATCTATTCTCATAGGTTATCCTGAGGAGATGTGTCCCTCACAGAAAAAAAAGTTTACTAATCTTTGCTCCATTTTCTATATCATCTGGTCTCTTCTGCTTTTAAACATGCAATGTAGCTAAAACCAGCAAGAGGATGCACTCAACAACTGCCACATGAATGGCACTTCTCCCCACAATGCTAATGATCCATGATCCACTTCATAAATAACCAGCAATTAGTGCATCTCTGAGTCTTGCAGAACCACATTCCAAATGCAAGCAAGGAATGCAGAGTGAGGGGAAAACGCAATGCCTTCCCACAAAGAGCAAATAAGCTCTTTCCTATGGGAAGGCTTGGGATTGTAACTGGAAGTACATTACAAAGACTTATTCATGATGTTTATGATGGGATCATCTGGAAAGATCTGATAATAGAGAGAGGAATAGAATCTTATAGGCAAATAGTCAGCACAGGGTTCTCTCCCAAACTCTCCCAAGTCTCCAGTCTGTTTACATATGAATGGGGTTACCCCAAATTTAATTTATAACTGCTGCTTGTACCAAAGTCAAACTGGCATCCTCTCTTCTTCCTTGTATAGAAGACTGTTTTCTTCCAAACAATGTAACCCCACTTCAGCACCTATTGGAAGGAGAGCGTTATTCAGGATTTCAGGATTGTGAGACAGGATGGTGGAACTGTTTTCCAGCAGAGTAAAATGGCTAGAGAGTAGGAGAAAGGGTAAATGAGCTGGTGCTGATGCTGATGCAGCAACAAATGCTGTCTCAAAAACAGGGGTGGAGTGTCTGCAGGGCTCATGTGATTTCCAGTCTACTTTTTGGGTGACCCCCGCTCCCCCCATGAAATTGTGCAGCCAAACTTCGTTGGCAATCTATTGAAAAACTTTGTTGTGGTTTTCTGTCTTTTTTTTTTTTTTCAGAAAAACTGCAAAACTGATGTGTAAGCTTCATTTAAACTTAATACTTCAAAAATATTATGTAAACCCTGTTGGGAATAAAAAGTAACATGAATGTCACTTCTCCGTGTGGCACTTGGTTGCTAAAAAAAGAAGTGTTTCCTTGAAGAAATGTAACTTCTAGCAAATCAAAGTTTACCCATTCTTATAGTATCTTAATGACATAGCTGGTCCTTCTGAAATTCTGCATTTCTTTATTTCCACTCATGTGTCCTCTCGTAGGGAGTAAAAGAGAATTGGATAGCATGGAGTAAAAAGGGAATTGGATGGAAATAAAATCTTCCCGTCATCAGCCAAGACTGCTAGATAGCATTTCCTTCTCAGATATTTTAGATATAGTTCTTGGGGTGGGGGGAGGTTGCTTCCTTTATTTAACAGGCATCTAGCTCTGCAGCACACCAATTAGAATAATGTTTCTTAACTTTGGCAGTTAGATGATTTATGGATTTCAACTCCCAGATTTCTGGGAGAATTGAGGAATTCTGAGAGATGAAGTACACACATCTTCAACACTTCTGTAGAGCAATGTTTACAACCTGGGCAGCTTCCAGATGCTTGGACTTGAACTTCTAGAATTCTCAGCAATTGCCAGCAGGGAATGCTGACTTTTGAAGTCTATACAGCTGAAAGTCGTCCAGGTTCAGAAGCATTCTCTAGATCGTATACACTTTCTCTGAGTACTAAGAGATATTGTTGATAGAACTTCATGCCTGCTCTGAACTTCAGGATAATGTCTGCTGGTTCCTGTTCCCAGTGTTCCTGGATGCCACTTCTGCAAACAAATTCTTGAGCCGTAAGATTCTTTATAACCACTGGGATCTTGAGCTGATTGTGCAAGGCAACTTGGAGCGTGAATGCAGAGAAGAAGTTTGCAACTATGAAGAAGCTCGGGAAGTCTTTGAAGACGACTCACAAACAGCTGAGTATGGGGAACTAGGTGGGCTTAGGGTGCCCATTTAAATGTCATAAAAAGAGGACATGCCCCCCAGTGGTGGGATTCAAAAATTTTTTACTACCGGTTCTGTGGGCGTCGTGTGGCTTGGTGGCATAGTGTGGCTTGGTGGATGTGGCTTGGTGGGAGTGGCAAGGGAAGGATACTACAAAATCTCCATTCCTTCCCCACTCCTGGGGGAAAGTTACTGCAAAATCCCATTCCCTCCCCACCCCACTAACCTGCTTTCCAGCTCCGTTCTCCTGTGCACGGCAACAAAAGATCAGCAATCAATCAGCTGGGACTTGGGAGGCAGAGAATAGATGGGGGCGGGGCCAGTCAGAGGTGGTATTTGCCTATTCTCCAAACTACTTAACATTTCTGCAACCGGTTCTCCAGAATTGGTCAGAACCTGCTGAATATCACCTCTGATGCCAACCCCCAAAACAGATATTTATTTATTTATTTATTTGTTGATGTAGTGTACTTACTACTCAGTTTACAAAAGACTCTGAGTAGCTTACAGTAAAACAGAAAGCATTAAAATAAAAAGAAACTAATTAGATTCCCCAAACTATTGACATCTAGTCTACTGACACACCAAAGCAAACATTATTAATAATAAATGTTCCCTTCAGTGAGGGAACTCTCTGTATGATCTTCCTGAGCTCTAGTAAGGTTGGTATTGACCTGATCTTGGATGGAGCATTGTTCCAAGGGATGTATAAATATGACAAACATAAAGGAAATGTAACATACCTTGTATTAAAAGGAAGAGAGTAACCAAAGACCTACTTTGCTGTCCAGGACCTGTTATTAGACATCTTTATGTTCTTTGTTTTTCTTCTCTTTTTTATTTTTAAATTAGAGACTCCATTAAATAATGCAAGTTTTGAAATGGAGGACAACCCTTTATAAAGTAAAAGCCATCTTGGCAGGGGTGGGATTCAATTTTTTTAATAACCGGTTCTGTGGGCATGGCTTAGTTGGTGGGTGTGGCTTGGTGGTCATTTGACTGGCTGGGCATGGCCAACTCAACATCGCTCACATTGAGGCATGCATCTCCTCGCCTAACCTCTCATGACTGTGGGGATGCTGCAACATTTGTAAAATTGAAAAATGGTCATAAGTCACTTTTTTTAAGTGCCATTGTAACTTTGAATGGTCACTCCACACAAACAAAGTACCAGCAAAGGAGGGGGGGAAAACTCCAGAGACATTCCTGAGACAAGAAGTCTAGTCCTGCCAAGAATGTAATAAGGGTTAACGGAGAGGCAGTTTCTGTAAGCAACACCAGAATGTTTCCTTCCTGCCTTCCTTACAGGATTACTCCAGTAATTTCTTCTAACAACCAGTTCTCTGAACTGCTTAGAATGTTAACAACCGGTTCTAGCAAATAGGTGCAAACTGGTAGAATCAGTTTGCATCTTAGCCTATAAGTATAGTTATCTATAAAGTGGAGTTTTCCCCAAAGGATACTCTTTATATATGTGTACTTCAATGTCCAGAATTCTCAGTAATGACTGTGCTGACTGGAGAATTCTGGGGTTTAAAGTCTACAATCTAGAAATGGCCACGTTTGGGAAATTTTTCTTTAAAGTACTGTATTGCAATCTTCAAACTATTTGCTGTTGTTGCACTTTTGATTCTGTGTCACATTAGTAACTATCCTCTTGATTTTGAGTAGCCAAAACTAGTCAGCCCTAGCCTACTCTTCTCAAGGTCTACTAGAGTACAATTTTCAAAACTTCTATTCAATCTGGACAGCACATTTGGCAGATATCAGATTGAAATCGCTGAATTTAGGCAATGGAGTCATCTGTACTGAATATCTTAGTACCAAGAAGCATTTATTTGCTTATTTTACAAAATATATTTTTTCTAAAATGTAGATGTTTTTCCCAGATACAATTTAACCAAAATAATAATTAAGGAAATATGGATGTGAAGTTTGAATGCAAATTTGGTTAATGATTGTTAATCATAATTGGAAATCTTCAAGTGAACCAGGCTTACAAAGCAACTGTTATCCTAACTATAATTTTATATGATATCTAAATGGACAAAGATACAGTGGTTATAGCTGTTCTGTCACCCTAAGGGTGTTGCACTACAGTATTGAATTATGAGTTTATAAAGCTGAATAGCGTGAGAAGATGGAAAGCTATAGTAGAGAAACCATTCTAAGCTATGGTTTGAATAGTAAACCATAATGAATATAATCATGGTCATGTGAGATGTCTGAACTGAACAGTAATTCTTTTGGTTTCTTAAAGGCCCAAACATTTAAAGCTTTGTGGGGGTTTCTGTATTCTTCAGTTTGGTGATTTTCTGGCAGATGTTTCATTACTAAACTAGGTAACATCATCATCAACTTTCAAATATCAGATTTCAGATATCAAAGTTAAAGCTTTTTTTTATTCCATACGTTGGCTGAGTAGGAAGTAATATTTATAGGTGTACACACACACATACACATAATATGTACATAGCAAATATATGGGTATATATATGCCAATATTCAATATCCAAATTCTGTTTAATATCCTCTTGAATATCCTGTTGAACAGGAGTGCTGATTTACCACTAGCTTATCAAATATTTAGGAGGCAAGGAAGCAGCAGAAGCAAACAGCAGCCAAGGACTTCATGGACAGCATCAACACCCCCAATTAACATCTAAACATACAACAGGCACTCTATAAATACCACACACAGAACAGCCTGAAGCACATACTCTGCTAGAGAGAAGTCCCTGAAGAGGGGCTCCAGTATAAGTCCGAAAGCTCAGAAGACAAAACCTCTGGTTCTAGTGACCAACCCCGATTGGATCCTGCAACATTATCCTGGGAACACGTATATTTGCCTTCATTCTTATTGAATATACCATTGCATCAGATGTAACAATCATGTCAACGGTCATATTTACGCAAAATACTAGATCATGGTTTAGGATTATAAAACTGAGGTTCAACTCTCTTTTCTTTCCTCGGGCTTGAATGCAAAGAAAAATTGGGAATTTCTACTTGCATTTCAGACTAATAGCACTTAGCACTTTGTCATTTGAACCTTAAATACAAGTTAACCATTACTGCGCTTTGTTGGAACAGGCCATTTTCAGAACTTGTAGCTTTTTACAGTTGGCCATTTCAGATAGTCCATATTTAAGGATTACTATGCTCTGTCAGGTTCAGATTACATTGTAAATTTCTGTTCCTTTAACAAAGAGGTTTTCAATTCTTCCTTCTGATTGTATGATAACAGAGAATAGACCAGCAGGTGCATAGAGAGATGGTTAACCACAATTTATCACTATGCTGGTGGCTGTCCCATTAAAGTTCCAAAGCTGCTAAGTAACTTAGTTCACTGTTCCCCAACCTTTCCATCTCAATGGACCAGAGGAAATGGCGGCGGTAGGATGGTTTTGCAGGTGTGTATGTGTGTGTGTGCATGCCACTTTCACAAAAGTAGCTTCCTGTGCATGTGTCACATGCCCTTGCACTCTCCAACACTTTCACGTCCTGGTTCTGAATGGGCTGTGGCCCAGGGAAGGGCCACAGACTGGGGGTTGGGGACCCCTGACTTAGTTGACTGAGTCAGTTCTCCTTGACATTTTTTTGTGGAGAATTTAGAAGAGATAGATTCATTGTGTAAGCCACAAGTAAGGTCCCAATTGAGATTTTGATTGACCGTTCCTAAATCCTGCCAGGGAATCTCTGGCCTGAAAAGGTGGGAAGTGAAACCAGCATGAATGGAAAACTCCCAATATAGCAGTTTGAAATGGTTAGCAGAGAAACAAATTATGGTTAAGTCCCAGATTGTTTTGCATGATTCAAGTCATATGTGTGTCAGCAGACAAGGAGAACAGTTTGAATGGAATTTTTTGAGATTTCTAGCATGCTGTCTGCATATTTTATTTATCTTATTTTAACAGGTTGGTACTTCATTTATAATATAGCAGATAAAGTTTCACAAAACACAGCAGATGGTTTCATCCATCCCAGTAACTCTTTTCTAAACAAGCCACATTGCAGTTTAACATAAAGTGTGGATTTAGTCATTAGATTACTCTTCCTAGCGGAAAATGTACTGTACATTTCCACCAACCTCTTTTCTGAGTAAATAAGCTGCAATATTGGAAGTTTTCCATTCATGCCTATGTATGACATTCCACACCAGCCTCTAACTTCCCTTCAAAATTTTCTATATTTTTACAAACTGGTGTTTGTGTGGACACTCCACTAATAAAGGATATTCTCAGTCAGTCCTCCCCAGCCAGCAGGGGACTTATATATACAGTAGAACCTCTGATCACGGCCATAATTTGTTCAATAACTTTAGTCGCAACCCAATTTGGTCGTGACCTGAACCTAATTTTGGAAATTTGGCGCTTACAAAAAAAATGGTGCAGAAGGGGAAATCAACCGCAATTTTTTTTATGAAGTTTAAATTATAGTGGGTAATTGGTTAACAACATGACATTTCCCATGATTTATTGCGAATGAAGTATTGGTTTAATTATGGGACTCTTAAACAGTGCTGGACCAGTAGCCACATTAGTCTTTTGTGGTAACAGAAGTTATGGTTCCTGCCCCAATATATATGTTAATTTAAGAATGTTAAGATGATTATGTATTCTCTTTGACTATTATGGTCATTATATTTTTTCATCTAAATTTTAACTGACTTGTCAGATCTCAACTGAATTGTCATATTGCTGCCATTTTTGTGTACTAATGAGCCTTGTCTATTGGAGATAATGATTTATACATCCAAGGAAATTAGCTGTAGTTCTAGGAACAATGAATCTTTTAAGGCACAGCTACATAAGAAATCTAATAAGCCACATGCAACATGCTTCTCCACCCCCATTTTTCTGTGGGTCTTGACTCTGAAATAAAGCATGGCAGAACACATATGAAAACAAATGTGAGACATAAAACAGGTTTTAGAATAGATTTAAAATAATAAAAAAAGGAAACAAACCACCTCATCCAATTGAGTGTTACAGCTTCATTTTTTATTCATTAATTCATTCAATTTTTATGACAATTTTTATTGCAAGCCCCCCAAAGTTGCTTTGCAGAATAAGATGGGAAGCAAATTAATTAAATAATTAAATAAATACTTTTGATGCCTCTAGCCACTTGGATGTAGTAATTAGGTTACTGGCCTACAAACCAGAAGCCTGTGAGCTCTAGGCCTGCCTTAGGCATGAAAACCAGTTGGGTGACCTTGGCCCATTCATTCTCTCTAAGCTCAACCCAACTCACAGGTTTGTTGTTGTGGGGATAACAGGAGGCAGGTCACAGCTACCAAAGGATTCTGATTTTGTTTTAACAATGCTAGGAACTCGTACAGCTCTTCCATATGTTGAGTATTATTTATAAAGAGCATGGAAATTCTATTGAAAAGTGCGTTTTTGGAGACATAATGAAATATATTTCTGTAGTACCTTCATGTGTTCATGTATAGGCAGAAAAGCTAAGCAGGCTGGTGCTTGATTTGTATTTATAGGCTGAACAACTCATTAGGATACAGCAATACAATATCTTACGCAGTCTTTCATGTGTGTCAGGTAACATATTTCATAATTCCTGTGTATAATCATATGGATGATAAAAGTTTAACTCTCACACATTTACAAGACATGGAGTTGGATAAGATTATATTATCAAGCAAATCTTCCAGTCTGTATGTTTATAGTAATTTGTACAATTTACATAGCTATCATGTTGTTACATCCTCTAACCCCCACTCCTTTAACCTCAAACTATCCCCTATTGACCTCACCCATTCCTAAGAGGTCTGTAAGGGGCATACATAAGTGCAAAATCGTGCCTATTGTCCCTGTCCTATTGTCCTCATTTATTTGTAACTATTTTCTGTATTCTTATTCATGTTTATAATTATACCTATTATTTTGTAAGTGATAGACAAATCAAAAAATTAAAATAAATATAATTTACTCAATATTCTACTGTAGATAGTTTTCAGTACTTGGATGGAGAAAGAATGCTTCTTTGTAGATTTGTATTTATTTACTGAAATAGAGAAGATTGTTTGCTTTTTTTAAAAAAATGATCAGTTTTTTTAACCAAACAGTAAAATATTTGATTTTCAAACGTTCATGACTTTATTATAAACTGATTACTGCATTTATTGACTGCTACAGGTTCTTTTCTTATGGGATGGTGCCCTCTAGTGTACTTCTTATGGATTGCAAATATTATATTCAAATCAGGATTCCTGAGAAATCTGGCCCCATGGGATCACAGTATAGCAATTTACTAGTGTACTAAAACAGAGATGTGGTCAGCACTTAGTCTTCTTGAACATCTGACCAACCATGCTGCTGATCCTCCCCAATACCATTTTAAGTTTCTACATGTCTCTGACTTATTGTCATTTTGGGGGCAGTGTACTATATATAAAAGATAGTTGCGCATTCCAGTAGAGAGAAGTTACCTGAGAATGGGCTCCAGTATAAGTCCAAAAGCTCAAAAGACTAAAACCTCTGGTTCCCAAAACTATCCCAGATTGGATTCTCCAATATTATTCTAGGAAATCTACATTTGCCTTCATTCGTGAAAGGTAGTTAGGTCCAGGTGCCCAAATATAGTATCACCACAGGCAAATAAGCCCTTCAAGACTTAGTTTGCTGTTTTGGTGCTAAAGCTATTTTTTCCCTTTAACAACCAGGAAGCCATTGCATAAAATTATATCATGGGTACAATAGAGCATGTTTCATTCATCATTTTATTAATGGTGTTATTGGGTGACTCCTAGGCAATGGGATCTGCTCAGTACCTATTGGCTGCTTTAGCCTCCTATGGGTATGCCCTCTCCCTCTGGACCCTGGATGTTGCATTTTGAACAGTGGGAATCAGGCTTTCTTTTGTCCCTGGAGGGCCTGGATCAATGAAACAGCAGTTGACCAGCAGTGGCAGTAGGGAATGTATCCAGCATAGAAAGAGAAAGATCCTATGCAAATCCCATCCTTCAACTTATTCACTGTTATTTGGACTGCCAAATGTTCAGGTCGATCCAAGTCTTCAACTCAGGCTTTGTCTGAGAGATGTGAGGCTACATAACGGTCATCCTTTCCTGCATTATCTGTTTCCTCTTGCAGTGCCAACATTCCCCAGCTGGGTGAGGTGGCAGATGAAGGGTTGGTTTGACAGAATGCTGAACTCACAGGTCCCTCAAAATGCTTAAAAAGAAACAACAACACAGCAGTTCCTGCTTCGTGTCAGAGCCTAGGCAATTGGGATTGGCAGTGAGGAGAGCAAAATCTAGGCTGGGTTAGCTTCTGCTATCTCACACATAGGACGAGAAACTTTAAGCAAAGAGCCCATAGACATTTGTAGGCAATACTGATTACCTTTACAACAGAAGACAATAAAAGTGACTTTTGTTTTGTTGGATACTCAAAAATCTTTTGATACTATCAAGCAAGTCACTTACAGTCAGGCAGCATGAGACAGATTAAATAAATAAATAATGACTTTTATTATCATATTAACGTTATTCCCCTATTTTGGTATTCCTTCCAGAAAAAATTTTGGGAGACCTATCCACACAATGGAAGAGGAGGAGCAAGTAAGTAAGGGTACAAAAAGGGTACAAAAAGCAATGGGAAGTTTCATGTATTTGTGTTTTCCAATGCTACATTATCTATCTTGAATCAAGTGTTACCTTTATAGATAACTAATAACTTGTAGGGACTTCTAAAATCTTCCAACCACTATTGTGTATATCAGAGGCCTCCAAACTTGGCAACTTTAAGACTTGTGGACTTCAACTCCCAGAATTCTCCAGCCAGTTGAAGTCCACAAGTCTTAAAGTTGCCAAGTTTGGGGACCCTGGTGGATATAATAGTAACAAGGCTGGGCATTCTTCCCCTTCAGCATTAACTTAGGTGACAAAAGACCTTTCCAGTTTTCTGAGGTAGTGCTGTCCACCCATCCTTTATTGAGGAGAAAACTGTAATAAGAATTTTGCTGTCCCATTATTAATCCTTATCCTGCCTCTGCTGCCTTTGCTTCAAGTCATTGCAGCCATTGCTGTCTTTCTTTCGAAGAAATGAGTTACAAGGTCTAAACGTTTTTGCCATATTCAAAAGCAGAGGTCTCCAACCTTGGCAATTCTAACACTTCCAGCATGGCTGGCTGAGGAATTCTGGGAGTTGAAGTCCACAAGTCTTAAAGATGCCAAAGTTGGAGACGCCTGTTCTAAAGCTCTGTTACCCCTTAGAGGTAGTCCAGACAAGAAATGTAACTATTAATACTAACTCTATCTTTATTGTAAGGCTACACTAACAAAATCTTGTACAACAAAATATTTCTCTCCAGAGAACTACTTTTTCCCATGCCTCTTCTTCTGTGGACTGAGAAATCTTTTATGCGCAGGTGCCTGCAGCAGCTTTTCCTCCCATTTCCCAAGGTCATTCTCAGATACCATTAAGTGGTATGGTGGCCTAGAGGTGGAGCGCTTGCCTCACAATCAGGAGGCTGGAGTTCGATTCTAGATAGAGGCAGATATTTCTCTCTCTGGGCACACTTAAAATATATCTGCTGAATGTCAGGAAGGGCATCCAGCCATTAGAACATTCTGCTAGCTCCATTCACTTGCCCAGACTCCACCCCACAAGGGATTATGGGATTGTTAAAAGATGATGATTATTCTCAGATACCATTAAAAGCTGCTATTGGATAGTGGCAGCTTAAGCAGAAGCACTTTGCTTTAACTCTGATGTTTAAGTCATTAGCTTTCATGGTCTAAGGACAAGATGAAACCAGCATCATGGGAACATGGCAGCACAAAAATGTTGCCATAGGTACTTGTACTAGATTAGATGATAATGGGGAAAGGCTATAAGATTATATAGCTTCATATGGCTTTATTGTAGTGTCTTCTAACATCACCCAACCATTGCTATGCTCAGAAATATCAACAAAAAAGAGAGGCTTTTTATTGTTACAACAATGGCTGGGTGAAACTATAAATTACAAGTTGGGAAGAAGCCTCAGTAGAATGAAAATGCCATGGTTCAGTTCCTCTACCCTCCATTCTCAAAATGCCTCTGAATGAGATCTGCAGCCTTAAGACATGAAACAGCAATGCTGCTCTAAAGATTCCTTATATTCTATGGTAATGAGGAAGCAGCTTGCCCTATCATACCTTTTCCTTGCTACAAAGATGTGCTTATACAACTTTCTCCTGCTTAATCAAGCAAGTCACCCTAAAACTGTATGTTGATGTATGTTCTCCACCTCATTGCATGTCATATATTTATACCAGATCAACCAATTCAGACTGTAATTATTGCAAGTGGGGCACTAATGTGACAGATAATAAACTTTTTCTCAATGATTATCATTATTGCTTATAATTAACTTTGGATGGGTAATGTTTTGATGACTGGGGACTACACTTTTTTTTTTCTATGAGAGAAAACTGCATTGAAAGGTAGTGAGGAAAGCGGATGAGACATTCACAATAGATGAGCCAAGATTCTATACTTCTCCAGGGTACTTCCTTTCCTTTTTAAAATCAGTTTAAAGATATTTTAGGACATATATTCCAGTTCCATCCCAGACCAAGAAAACCAAAATTGCTGATTCTCAACATTGGTGCACCTATAATTTAGCAACATGATTAAAGGGGGCTTTGGGATATCAAAAAGTATGGAGGACGTATTATTTGAGCCATCGTGATATCCCGATAGTCCTGACAAATTTGAATTGGAGCTAAAGCTCCTATTCCAGGTTTATTCCAATATGCTGTGATCCAGGTCTTTACCCCAAGGTTTCCCAGTTCCAAGAGGCAAGACCTAATATGGCATGGCTGTTAGAATTAGGATCTCCTGTTTTAAGCAACAAGAGTCCCAGTAACCCTTCCTGTCTACCTGTTTTAATAGGAAATGCTGGAATAGACGTGGCAGGCCTGGTGGCTGGCCTGATTGCAGCTTTGGTGTCTATTGTCATGATTGTAATTGTGGCCATGTATTGCATCAAATATCGTGCTAAAGAGAGAAATCGATCCAGGTATGTGTCAAGATCCACAGGGAGGTATTTTGTGCTCACCTATGTAATAAAGGGAGTGAAAAGGGAACATAATTCTAACACTTTGACACCAAGTAAACATGAGGTCAAAAGCATTTGATTCAAGATTAACAGTTGCATCAGTAAAAAGAACAACAGTATTATGGGGATTTATATCAGCCTGCTGCAAAGACAGCTGATCTCTAGATGAATCAAACTATAAATCTGATAATTTTTAGCTGTGTGTATATTTTCCAAAGTGTATGTCTTTTTGAAGTTGATGTCTTTACACAGTTGTTAAAAAATACATTATTAAATTACAGTTTCCAGTATCCCCATCCTGCATAAATCTTTCATGAATTTCATGTGAAATAATTTGTTGAAATTGATAGTTTTCTCAATTTTTTTTCCTTTCATGTGAGTTATTGGACTAAATTTCCCTTAATGTCCAAACAGCCTGTATGCTTTCTAAACAGCTGATGAAAAGTTTGCTAATTTTTTGTTTTGATTAAGTGAGGCTTACAGACAAAAAGGCTGTGAATTGTTTTAGAGGTGTTTTTTTCAACCTCAGTCTCTATTTCCTTTCAGAAGAACACAGGAACATTTGAATCCAGAGATTCCCCTTGCCATCTTTGATGATGAGCCTAAGCCAGAATCTGCACCTGGGCTTCCTTCTTATGAGCAAGCAATGGAATCTTCAGGGGTACATGATGCACCACCCCCACCTTACAACAGGTAGAATTATCACTGGGATCCTACTTCAAAGTTTTAACATTATCTAGGGATTGTGGAACTGGATATAGAGGGAAAGGAAGGTTTGAGACTCAGGCTGCTTAAAGAGAGTGTGCAATAAAGATCAAGATCCTATCTGAACTGAACCTTGGAAAACTTTTTCAAGGAAAGTGCTATGGATTATGCAGAAAGCCTTATTCCCATGGAAAATCTGCATGAACCTACAACAGACCAAAGGCCTTTGTTCTCAAGAGGAAAGGCAGTACTGGAGTTGACAGGAAGTTCAGAATCACCAACAGAGCTTATGTTAGCCTCCAATGCGGGGATGGGAAACTACAGATGTTGAACTTCCAGGAATCTTCATCCCTACCTCTGCTGGCTGGAGCTGATGGGAGTTTAATTTAGCAACATCAAAAACGCATGTGAATAGGGGTGAAGGCACAGGTTTCCTTTCCCTTCTCTGTCTCTAGGGAACTGGAAGAAAAAAATATCATTCTCCTTAGGAGAAATTAGATTCATTCACTCTACTTTGATCAGAAAGAGAAAATAGTTTTAAAATTACCAATTCTCCCCACTCCCAAGTCCAAGCAATGTGTGTATAATACCTTCCGTCTCTTCTAGACTTCTGCTCATTAGCAATTCTTATTTGATCCATTAACATGTAGTTTCCACACTATTTATGGATCATGGATTCTGTCCAGAGCTCTACAAACCTAAAGGACAGAAGAATTTGCTATTTTTCAGCAACAAAAAAACTTTTCAGAATGTACCGCATTGGATCATTGGGAAAACACACTACCTAAAGCTCTTTTCAGATAGAAAACAAATGTGACATGATTAACAGTGACAAGAATGCCAGGCTGTTATCACAGTACGGAACAGCAGCACACAATGTAACTTTCATCTTTCATTGGCTCTGGCTGCAAAATTGAAAGTTGAAAAAAACTTCATATTTGTATGAGTGTGGCTATGCACACATATACATGCATACATGAAAATAACAGCAGCATCCTTTTCTTTAATTAGCACTGTAAAATTGATGGGGTCATAAAAATTGTAGGATGCTATGCTCCGAAAAGATGGGGTATCCAAAATAATAATTATGTGTTATTTTTTAAGGATCAACTAAAATGTTGATTAAGAAGCAAATTTTCAAGCATATCTTTTCTTCAAGAGGGATAGCATTGGTGTGGCTACCTAGCATATTTAAGTCACTGCTAGATTTCTAGTTCCGTATGCTTAAATACTCTGATGGCAGAAATAACCATTTAAATTACTCACAATGTCTTCATTGCAATGTTGCCATGAAATATTGCACATAACTTAAATTAGTATTTGCTGTTGCCACTAGTACCAGATCAGCTCAGGGTCAGCAATACTGGAGGCAGTAGAGCCAGATAAGGAGTAGATGTAAAGCAAAATGAAGATAACAGGAAGACCTAGTAAACCTCCAGATTTTCAATCTTTAATGGCCCCAAAAGTTCAGGAGAGTTAATTAGAGTTAATTAGAGATTCAGCAGATTTAATTAGAGTAGGCCAATCTTTTCCGATCACATTGTCTTTCAAATGTGCTGCTCTATAATCTTCAGAATTCCCATGCAGCATGCATGTTGTGGTAAGTACATCAATATTAGTTATGAAGAAGGAGGGAATCGTTAAGAATACTCCATTCTTAAATTTGGATCTTTCTCTCCAGGATTATGGCTACTGTTGAAATCTGACATATATGATAAAGCAAGAGACTGGCACTCTATTCAGAATATGCTGCATTCAGTAGTACTTCAGTAGAGTACTACTGAAAGGGAGCCAGTGATCCCTGTAGTTATGAAGGCTAGTCTTGAAGGTGGTTCAACCTGCTTGGCATTGATTGATGACTTTATTGCAGTCAAAGGGTATATCTTGCTCAAAAGGAACAGATGAGGGAAAAAGGAGGGGGGAGAGAAGCTGTATGTATATGTAAGGCTTCTGAAGCCTCCAGATAAAACCATGAATCTGAGATTGGAAGTTATGATGAAAGCCTATACGAACAAAGGGAAAGAAAATTCTATCAAGCTAGCAATATAGAACAGGCTGCAAAGCCAACAGAAAGCACACATTATATTTTACTGAAACAGTTGCAAAACTTTCCAGAGACAGCTATTGTATTAATAGGGAATTTTGAACTTCCTCAACATCTGGAAGTCTATTAAATCTGGAACATTTCAGTAAAATCCTGTCTTCCTGGTCTCTCTGGCTCTCAGAAAATAAAGGACGGAACAAAAGAACTCATACCCTGGATTTAATTCTAATCATTGGAGAACCTACAAGTGAGAGACATATATCCAACCAGTTGAAACAAATGTAAAGTACAATTGTAGATAAACAGAAGTAAAAGGGCAAGGATAGAATGAAACATTGGCTTGGCCATATATAAAGGATTTAGGTGTATCAGTAAGTCATAAGATTAAGATGAGCTAGCTGTATGTTACAGTTGTTAAAAATTTAATTCTAGGTTATATTAATCAAAAGATAATATTCAGTTTGAGAAATGAACACTTTCATGCTGTTTAGCACTGGCTGAACTTTATCTAATATTGAGTTAAATTTGGGTACCACATTTTTAGAAGGTCATTAAGGAATTAGATCATACCCAGAGGATGGTGATTCAGATAGTAAAAATCCTGGAAGTCCTTCTGTGTAAAGAATTGTTGGAAGAACTATGTTGAATTTACAAAATGTTAAAATTAAATATGAGAGCAATACTTGATAGACTGTTATGAAGAAGATGAAGCAGATTTGTCCTCTGCTATTTCAGAAACAATGTCCACTGCAGAGACATAGTAGGCAAGCAGAATTTGACTTAACATTTGCAAAACCTCTGCAGTGGTAAATGCTATTCAGCAGCAGTAGTGCAGTGTGCCATTGGAACTTGTGAGCTATTTCATTGGATAAATTCAAGTGTGGGCTAAAAACTATCCAGATTTATTTCATATGCTGAGTAGCTGAAAATCTTTATTTCTTTATACCAGAGGTGGGGAACGATGGCCCCTTTATGACTTGTGGACTTCAACTCCCAGGATTCCTAAGCCAACATTCCCAAACATAATGTTAATATTTCACCTCTTCACTTTCTCAGGAATATCTTAATCCAGCTAGTTTTTCTTCATTCACCCATTTCCATGTATGACTCTTTCCTCAATTACCATGTCTTTCTTTTTCTTCAGGAATAACAATTTGACACAGCTTACCTGAGTTTTCAACAGCAGGATAAATTTTCTTGAAATACCTATTGGCCTTCAGCTGTACAAAAGACACTATGCACACACCCCTGCATCATAGCCAAGGCAGGGAGCACATCTGACTTTGAAGCAGACAATTAATGCATACTGGATATGAATCTGCAGTATATAGAGACTGTATATGACTGTCAGAAGAGGATATTGCAGTATGTTTTGGTTGAGAAATTAAAATCTAAAATTGCAAATGTACATATCAGGTCTGATATTACAAGGTTAATGTGAATGTGAATTGCTAATTTGCACAGATTTCCTTCCCCCCCCCCCCATTTTTCCCCTCTTCATCTTATGAATGATTTTTTTAATGACCGTCTTTTCTATCAACATGTGATTATGCAAGGATTATATTGAGGATAAATGAAAATTATTTTTATTTGAAGATAAACATGATTGATCGTGGCAGACTAATTAATATAACAGGAACTCCAAGCTGGGATAAGAAATCTTAAATAGCTCAAGACAGAGATTCAGTTTGGGAAAACTGTTCTGGATTATGCAAGCTCAGACATTTATTCAAGTGCATAAAGAATAGGGATATTACAAGTTGTCTCCTGTAATTGGCATGCAAAAAGAAAAAAGAAAACAGGAATGGCTAGCTTGAACTATTCATTGACACCATTTTGCCCTTGCTTGTTCTAAAGAATAATATTTGTTATAGCCACTGACTTAGCAAAATTCATGATCTAGAACAAGGGTCTTCAAACTTGGCAAATTTAAGACTTGTGGACTTCAATTCCCAGAATTCCTGAGTTAATATGCCTGGAGAAGGAATTCTGGGAGTTGAAGTCTACAAGTCTTAAAGCCGTCAAGTTTGAAGACCCCTATCTAGAGAATGTTCTAAGAACAGAACATACAAGAAACCGACTTAGATCAGATCAGGTTACTTGACCATCTGGCCCATTGTTATTGCTCGATTCATATCTGCTCTCTAGAAGCATCAGCAGTGAAAGACTTCTCCTACCACAGCTGCATGATCCATTTAGAAATTTGGTCTGAATTAAATTTGCTTTTATTTCCATACAAAGCTGGTTCCACACCTTTAAGTTCTGTTCCCCTCTTAACCCAAAGATACACCCACCCATGCTTCCAAACTGGTCCTGAGAATTGTATTAGGGAAGGCAGATCAGAAGTACAAATTGGACAGTAGCACAGGTAGTTCAAGACAAGTAGGAAATTTAGCCAGAGATGGACCACAAGTAAGAAAGTCCAATCAACCACAGAACATAGGTGGCACTTCTGCAGTGATGTAAGCATGAAAGAGTGAGAACAAAACATGTTTATAAATACTTCTAAGAGCTATATTGCACAGCTGTCTGTAGCACAAGTTGAGAATGAAATGAGAATAATGGTGTGGTTGGACAAAACACCGCAACCACAGATGTTAAACTCATATCTGTCCTGCCTTTCCGCTTACTTGTCATGAAATATTGTTTGCTTGGCTGTGAGCACAATAGAGAGAACACTCCATCATAGCTGTAAGGAAGGGGAAGCAGTTTGTGAACAATTAATGTGGCTGATTAAATAAGTAGTCTGTGAATCTTTTAACATGATTTCTATGGAAAATAAAAAATTTAAAGTGTTTTTCATATGTCTGAGTGTCCTCATCAGAAGACGTTTTGGTTCAGGATTTAATTTGAACAGATTTCATATATCCACCAGAAGAAGATAGCCACAGGATTCAACATGATACTAGATTGCCAAGACTCAACTGGCATATTGCTCTAGCAATTGCCAACTTTGCTAATCATTTATGTAAAGGGGACAGCCAAAGTATCTGGCTTTAGGTTTTTCTTTCCCAAAAAACTATTTTGTGAATTTAGACTATGTTATTAGCAGCTGTTATTGTGGCACTTTCATCCCAATATGTGGATTTGTGAAGTGCGAGTACGGGAAACTCCCACCACTTATTATTCTGTCACATTTGTGCTTTGGTTTGTTTACTAATGGAGCATAGTCCCCGCCTCCTCATCTTTTTAAGCAGTGTTTCACAATCTCAGCAACTTTAAGATGTCTGGGCTTATATATGCTGGGTGGGGAATTCTGGGAGTTGAAGTCCACTTAATATTGTTGAGATTGAGAAACACTGCTTTTAAGCATTATTCTTTTAGTTTCATTTTCGGGAATGGAGGTAAACCTACATTAAGGTATTGCCGGCATTCTAGTTTATTGTATTACACATGTCTCAAATTTAAAAAATTAACTTCAACAGCCAGTTTGGTGTAGTGTTGAAAGTGCTGGCCTAGAAACCTGGAAGCTGATCTGACTTTAGGAATGAATAGGGCCAGTCACTTTCTCTCAGCCCAATCCATCTCCCGGGGTTGTTGTGGGGAAAATAGGAGGGTTATGTAGTCTCACTACCTTGAATTACTTATAAAGTAATAAAGGCAGGATAACCATGTAAGTATATAAATCCTAATGATTCATCACATAAATATGGCAGTTCTTACATTGAACTCTAGGTGGCTCCAAATCACACATAAAGGTAAAAGGTAAAGGTCCCCCTTGCACATATGTATTAGTCATTGCCGACTCGAGGGAGCAGTGCTCATCTGCATTTCTAAGACGAAAAGCCAGCACCGTCTGATGATGATTCCGTGGTCATGTGGCTGGCATGACTAAATGCCAAAGGTGCATGGAATGCTGTTACCTTCCCACCAAAGTGGTCCCTATTTTTCTACTTGCATTTTTACATGCTTTCGAACTGCTAGATTGGCAGAAGCTGGGACAAGTAACAGGAGTTTCACTGCATTACGTGGTGCTAGGGATTCGAACCGCTGAACTGCCAATCTTTCTGATCAACAAGCTCAGCCTCTTAGCCACTGGACCACCCCATAATAGCACATAACAATTGTTACGGTTTGGCACATAAATATATGCTGCTATTAAAAGTCCCCCTTTCCCAATATCCGTAGATAAAGGAATTTTCTACATATCCATGTTTGATCTTAGCTTGTGCTGAAATATAGATCTCTGAGAAAATAAGTCCTTCAGTTTTGTCCAGCAAAGAACTTTTGCTTTATTGAATTCTTTTTTTCTTTTTTCATTCTTATGGTACTAATTATCATTTCAGCTGTATGGATTACTTCAACGTAACAAATAGCAATAACAATAGCACTTAGACTTATATACCACTTCACAGTGCTTTACAGCCCTCTCTAAGCAGTTTACAGAGTCAGCATATTGCTCCCAACAATCTGGGTCCTCATTTTATCCACCTCGGAAGGATGGAAGGCTGAGTCAACCTTGAGCTGGTGAGATTTGAACTGCCAAATTGCAGTCAGCTAGCAGTCAGCAGAAGTAGCCTGCAGTACTGCACTCTAACCACTGTGCCACCACAGATCAAGTCTTCCCCAAACTCGTGCCTTTTAGATATGCTAGAATGGTATTTCGAAGAGTTTCCAGCCAACATGACTCTTGTTGGAGACTTCTGCAATGATCTCTTAGAAGTAGTTAGCTCCTTGTATTCTCCAAAGGTTAAAGTTCCTCAGCACATAACTCAAAATTCAGTGATTAGTGTCAATCAAACAAAGAGCATAAAAATAGATTTATTTCATCATAAATGTAAATAATGCAGCAAAACAAAACCAAGTTAAACACAGAAAAGACCACTAGGGGTACTGGAGTTCTGTTACATTTTTCAGGCCACAGCCAGATAGTTGTATTAAAGTGGTGTTCCTCAGTCAGAACTGATAGATAAGTATGCCAGCATAAATTTCCCTGTTGCCATGGTTGATTGCCATTCTGCCTGAATAGTGCAGTTTTTTTCCCCAAGAGACTGATGGATAACTCTGGCAAAATTTCCCTCCCCCCTCAAGCAACATTTGTCAGCAAGGAAAAGCAATAACCTATTGCTCTCCTTAATGCATAGTGAATGGAGAACACAGAAAGATGCTTAGAAAGATGCTAGTTTAGACCCATGTCAAGTTACCCAACAAATGGGTCAACCTTTCAGAAGTAATATGCATCTATGTATTATTTGGACTACTTCTGAACAGAGATCTAGTGCTTTTCTGAAAGAATGCTAAACTCATGTGCCAAAATAGCATGGTTGACAGGGCACAAGCATGAAAGAAGGTGGAAGGTAAAGTGGGAAGGAGTGATTTGAGAACAAGCTCTGTCCATTGAATTTCAAGGATGTGGCACTATGGCCATTGCCAGCAGCAACTGTAAATAGCCTATGGTGTTAGCAAGGTGGCAATGCTCACCTCACCAAATTAAAAAAAACCTGTAATTGCTGTGCCAAACACCTTGTTGAAATAGTGGAAAGCATGTAATGTACCTGGTGCAGTTGGCAGAAACCAGCTCTCTTTTCTGATTTAAACTGATTGGTGATGCATAGAATTAGTGCTCTTTTGAAAATACTATTCCTGTTTTTTAATCACAGATCTAGAGATCCTTCAAAAGAACATTAAACCTGTGTATATGAGGAGCCTGCAGAAATTCTGACAGGGGCTTTAGTAAATGCTTCTCAGGCATTATGTGGACAGATATATCTTCAGAAGCCAAGTAAAACAACCACATTGGATAATGCCTAAAGGGATTTGAAACAGCTTCAATGTCCAATAAGAGTTTGGTAAATCTCAGCTCTAATTCATTATCATCAGCTACAAAAGTGAAATGTGATAAACTGCACTCACAAAATTTTTGGAAGAAGAGGAATAACTACTCTAAAACTGGAATGCCTAAATATGAGGTAAATCTAGTCGAGCTGTGGACTGAAAGGAGAACAAAGGCATAAGGATAATTAGTGAAGCATGTTGATGTGATAATTGAGGGGACAAGAACAGCCCTTAGACTCAAACTTGTGTGATGGAGCATATTCACTAGATATCAGAAATATGGAAAACTATTGTTCCATTTATTAGCAAATAACTAATTTATTATTATTAGCATACTAGTATATCCAATCTCACACTGATTTTTACCGTATTCTGATCGTCTGTGTTTCTGTTTGTTTTGTTAAAACAAACTGGAGGAAAGAAACAACACTCACACATTGTTCTAAGTCATTGTATGATTTGTTTGTGGTTTATCTTGACACATGAAGCCAATATATATGAAAACCTCCATCTCCAATAACAAGCAACTTCAGACATGCTAATTTCCTGGATGATTAAGGGAAAGAATTTCCTATAATTCATTTTTACTCTGAATGGGTATCAGTTAATAATGTTACCTTAAAACACAGGCTATGGAATGGTAGATAGGGGGCTACTATTCCCAAGACCTTTTTAGAAGAGGATTCATGGTGACCTTGGTGAATTAGATATTTAAAGAAATCCTCCTTTTCTAGCCAAGGACACATAACAAGATTTTCAAGTTACAAATGGAAAACTAAATGTAGACGCAGTGCATCCCTTGCCATTCCACTGACCACTGCAGTCTAAAAAGTACATTTTACATTGATGACCTGGGAAGAAGCGCATAGTACATGAATTTGAATCCAGAAGGTAGGTTCCCTGTTTGATATTAGCAAATAGTCCTACAGAAACATTGGCAGAAGGAAAAACTCCTAAACCACAGCCCTAATCCCTATGCTAATAAATTTGACTATTGAAATGTCCATGCATACAACCACCCTGTACATTCTGGTGTGAACCCACCCCTAAATGAGTACAGGTAGTTCTCATGTATAACCGTAATTGAGCCCAAAATTTCTATTGCTTAAGTGAGATATTTGTTAAATGAGTTTTGTCCCATTTTTCAACCTTGTCACAGCTGTTAAATGAATCATTATAGTTGTTAAGTTAGTAAGCAGATTGAATCAGGCTTCCTCATTGACTTTGTTTGTCAGAAGGTCACAAAGGGTGATCACATGACCCCAGGACACTGCAACCCAAGCGTCTGAATTTTGATCACGTGACTATGGGGATACTGCAACGGCTGTGTGAAACATAGTCACAAGTGATTGTGCCATTGTAACTTCAAATAGTAATTAAATGAATTGTTGTAAATAGAGGACTATCTGTATTTATGTGGCCAATCCAGAATCTTCATATTGCTTGCCAATCAAAATAATTGATATTGTACAATGCTAATTCCTGCCTGAAGGGGGCTCTAAACACACACAATCTGAGCTAGCACAAAAGAGTAATTTAAATACTATAGACCATGAGGTGCGAGCTGTGGATGTTTCTACATTAATTGTATAATTCTGTCTAATGAGTGTAAAAGCTAATAAGCATGGATGAAATCACTCTTTGTGGTTACAGTATAAGTGATCCAGGACATCCTTTTGGTAGACAATTGTCAAAACACTGTATCCAGTCAAGAGCCTTTTTTCCTTGAGCACTTTTACCTGAGGCCTAAATAATCAGTTGTTCTTTGGCCCAGTAAAAAAAATAAAGGACCAAACTATTTAAAGTCTCTGCTAAAAGATAACTCTGGTAAACTTTAGTTATTTTATTTCAGGTTAAAATCTTTTAAATCACTTAAACTGAAGCTGTAGCCCATAGTTTTTAAATCTCTGGACCTTAACATCGACTCCTTTTCAAAAGGAAGTGGATTCATGGAATTTGCTCAATCTATAGTAAGTCTCATAATCTGATTTTGTTAATTTGGAAATAAAATTTAGATGGTTGTAATCCAGAAGCCAGGATTGCATTAAAATCCATAGGACATGGATATTGTACTTGTACTATGGCTGGGCTAAGCCTAAATGTGCTTTGTTTGTGGCTTGTTGAATTGTGCAACTCTAGCAATTGTGGCTTATCACTCATAATTTATGGCTTATCAATGTATGACTTAGTCTACTTCGCAGGCCTTGAATATATTTCAGGGTGAGCATGTACACATTATTAACGAAATATCTTCTAAACATAAAGAATGCATTTTAATATGTATATGAAATTCAAGCTGTCCACAGGGATGTTTCCTTCTAAATATTACAGACTGTGAAATCACCTGCTACCTCCTGAACAAATGCATGCCTAATGAATTAAGCACCCAACAAATGCCAGTGTACCATTTTCCCATACCTTTGAACACCTGGGCAGAGGACAAGTAAAAAAGTAAAGTTATGCCAAAACAAATGTTTCCACTCAGGGATGCAACCATCTCTTCTGCAGCAAGGGTATTATTCTAAATGGTAAAATATAGATTCTTTCCTTAGTTACTATGGGTTCTCCGATATTGATAGGGTCGGTAATACCCTTTAAAAAACTATGTTTATTCCACAGTATGGACCGCAAAATAGTTTCCACAATAGAGACATTCTGCCAACGATGCTCAGTAATACTGTATCTGTCCACCTCTGTATTAGTTCGCCCATTTATACGTGAATGAATGAAGGAACAATCTCACGCATCACTGCTCAACAAAAGTTCCCACCAGCTTCTGTAGCCTTTCCTCCATTGCCTTCTCCATTGCTTCTGTTCCCGTTTCGTCCACCTTGTTCTTCTCCCCATCTCTTTCTCTCTCCCTTTCCCTCTAAGCCACCCTTCCTCCTCCGTCCTGCCGGGTTGACTTGGTCTCATTCCTGCCGCCCTACCTCTCCGCGCGCGCCTTTGTCTTTTCCCCCTCTTCTTGCCCACTCCTTCCGTCCTTCCATCCATCCATTTATCCTTCGCTTCCTCTTCCCTTGGTTGCCTTCTTCCCTTCTCCTTACTCCATTTCCTGCATCTTTCCCTCTCCTGTATTTCCTCCCTTCCTCCCTTCTGTCGTCCCTCCGTTTGCCCACCATCCCTCCATCCTCCATCGCTTACTCGCTCCCCCCTCTCCTCCTCCTCCTCCTCCTCTCCCCAGCACGGGATTGTGGGAGGAAGCGGAGCGGAGCGCAGACAGACGCCCAGCGAACATGGCTGCACCATGAGCCGCCTCCCAGAGGCTCGCCACCGCCGCCGCTGCCTCCTCCTCCTCCAGCCGCCCGAGCGCTAGCGCCAGCCCGTGGCTTGAGCCGAGGCCGAGTGGGGGAGTGCAGCGGCCGAGGGGGGGAGGAGGAGGAGGAGGAGGGACAGCCCTCCCCGATCTCCTCCCCGATCGCCCCCCCTCGACCGACGCCGCGGGGGGAGGAGCAGGAGCTCCCCGACTAGTCGAGGAACCGACCGACGGACCGCGGCCGGCCTCAAGCGCCCGCTCCCCGGCGCCCACTCCCCATGGATAGGAACTACCCCAGCGCTGGCTTCGGGGATCCGCTGGGCGCCGGCCCGGGATGGAGCTACGAGCGCTCGGCCAAGGCCAGGTCAGGCCGCCGGGGGTGGTGGAGGGGAGGGAAAGGGATCTCTTCCCCCCTTTCCCGGGCAATGCCGGAGAGACCGGTCTTGGCGGGGATCAAGCACGGCACCATCTCTCCTTCCAGCTTCTGCACAGGCCTCCTTCCCTGGGCCTGGAAGTGGGATGTGTGTGGGGGGGAGTGGGGGCAGAACCGGGCAACCTCTCGGGGAAAGCATTGCCGGCGGGACCCGGCTCCTTTGCATGGCACCGGGGTGCAATCTTGGAGCCGTCGCTGTACTGGAAGGGTCGCCTTTTGCAGAGGAGAAGGGTGGGAGAGGAGGCGGCCCGTGCGGGATCCTCTACGCGCTATGGTGGGATGGGGGACCCGACTGAGGTGTGCAGCCCCTTGGGCACCGGTAGAAGCGAGGGCAGTAGCGACATGGGACAGAAATGCGCGTACAAAGGGCAGAGGAGGAAGAAAAGGTGGTTGATGCTCAGTTCTCCGGCACAGCAACCTGGTAAGCTCTGCAGGAGAAAGTGCTTTGATTCCCTGCAGGTGAAGGGTGAGTGAGAGTCGCAGTGTGATGCCTTTGTGGTTTCTCTTTTTCTACCCCTAGTGGGGCATTCATTAGCGAGATGGCCCGTGGAGGACACCTCTCCTGTCCTGTTTAGGGCATGAAGGACATTGCATTGCATTGCCTATCTCTATATGAGACAAAGCAATAAGCTTTGGTCTCATGGTTTGGGGCAGGAACCTTAATCTGGGAGGGGGGGGAATCAACATTATTTTGGAAAACTAATATTCTTTCCACGTACCTAAGGAAAGTGGACATTTGGAGAATCTCTCTGTCTCTCTCTGATTTTGGAACCATGGGAGCATCTGCTTTATCCATATGTATCCTCCTGTTTGTTCCAACATGATCTCTTTCCCCCAATATATGGGAGTAGGAAAGGATAGCTCCTTTTTTTTCTGGTAAGGAGTCTTCAAACTGCTGAGTATAAGTCAGCTCTTGTAGATGGTGAGGGTGACAGGAAAGTCTTTCTTGATAAATGTGAAAAGGAAATTGTTGACTTTGGGAACTCTGGGTATTCCCATTCCTTGTGTGTGTGTGTATCAGGTAAGATACAAATGAGTGGCTGCAGGCCTGTAACTCTCTCTTTATGTTTCCTGTAAATGGGGACACTTGTTCACAGTGGTTTGTATGGTTTATCTTTTGCAGAGGAGAGCCATAGAAGGTTAAGAGTTGGTCCCCAAAATCCTATAGGTTTAATAAGGGAGAGATTTAGACTTCGATGTAAAATTTTAAACTTTAGTGGCTGGAATCTTCTTTCCATGTATAAGAAATTATATACATGTTAAGGTTTCCACAAGATAGAAATCTGATCTCCCTATTCATATAGAGGTCAAGTTCTTTTGACCAGACATGACTTTTTCATACTTTTTTGTTCGCTAGACACAATTGTTGTTGTTGTTGTTGTAGATTTTCCAAAGAGCAACTTCTTAACTTAGTACCTATTTACTTGAGTAGGGACCCATATACTCATCTGAATCTCTACTTTCATATGTTCATCCTTGTTTCCATCCTAGATGACCCAAGAATTTAGAATCTTATTAACTCTGGTTCGCTTTCTGAATAAGCTAAGTCTTAAATCTTCAGTATCACATTTTAAAATTCCATGAGAATGTTTCTCAGTGTCCAATACTCAGCTGTTTTTGTAATATCTATAGTATTTTAAATATTTCTAATTTGCATCTTCACCTGAAAGGTGAGAGAATTAAGTGATACTATCGTATATGAATCTGTGTTTTATGTTTGAAAGAGATTATTATGAATATATCTTGTTCTCTATTCTAGGTCAGCCTTCCCTGCTATGGTGTTCAGCCTTCCCTTCAGGTGTTTTGGACCACAAATGGAGA
This sequence comes from Notechis scutatus, assembly GCF_049901735.1. Taxonomy (NCBI): domain Eukaryota; kingdom Metazoa; phylum Chordata; class Lepidosauria; order Squamata; family Elapidae; genus Notechis; species Notechis scutatus. The sequence continues at coordinate 102,773,836 of NC_142025.1, read as the reverse complement.
TTATAATAGTTGCCATCCAATACATCTGGAGGGTGCCAGGTCAGGGACAGCTATCCTAAGCACAATGTAAAACAAACTGATTCTTTCCCCTCAGGCTGCATGCATTGTGTTGATGTTGTGATGTGTTGTATTATTTTTTATAAGAAAGGAGTAACAAATTTTTATTTAAATGTGGGTGAACCACAGGGATATATTGACTGGAATACCAGGCCTCTGCCATGCCTCATTGCTTTTTTAGCATCCATGTATGTAGCAATATGATGCTAATAATTTGTGAGATGGGTTAGAGGTCTAGTAGTATTGGTAGACTAGTACTGGGCATAGATGGCTTTGTACATGCACATTTAAATGAGTTTGTGGCACCAGTAGAATGCATAGTGCAACATTTATCACATGGACCCCTTCAGATGTATTGATATCAGAACATTCAGAACTGCTAGCCACTCAGCCTCAGATGTGTAATTGTGAATTCTAGATGTTGTGATTCCTCTGTGTATCTGGAAGGTGACATGATGAAAAAGTCTGGAATAATGACAATCTTTTTGAGGAAAAACTTGGCATTTTATGAAAGGAAAACTGGGACCTAGCACTGATGGAACCAATGTGAGGTCTAGTGGCTTAGTTTACAGAGCTACAGATCAGGCCTCTCTGTTTTTCTGGGAACCGAAGCTGGAGTCAAAACAAGTGAGACCTTAGATTGCAGATGGCTAGTACAAACACCTTGGGCTTACGAACAGAGTTCAACCACACTAACTGTGTATTGGGCATGAATTTAAAATGCACCTATCTGAAATGAGAATTGGAGCAAAACCATCTAAACACCATATGCATATGCCATATGCATAATCATAATATGTATATTCAAAACAAATTTTGGTCTTTAACTCTGGTTACTACAATTCTTTTCTGAAGAAAAAGTCCTTCCTACTTCTAAGCATTTAGTTTCTCAACTGGTCTCTTTAAATTATATTCCTCCTTTTTTTTTTTTTTTTTTTTTGTACTTCTGGGACAAGGTTGCTCTAGCAGTGATCCATCAGTCAGTACAGCTACATCTGGAGTGTTTTGAACAATTGTATTTGCAATTCAGAGAAGACATAGAAAAAGTGTGAGGCTTTGGAGACTAGCGTGCATTAAAATACAGGTAGTTCTCAACGTACAACCACAGTTGAGCCCAAAATTTATATCGCTATGTGAGATAGTTTTAAGTGAGTTCTATTTTACGACCTTTCTTGCCACAGTTGTTAAGTGAATCATTGCAGTTGTTAAGTTAGTAACCCGGTTGTTAAGTGAATCTGGCTTCCCTAACTTTGCTTGTTAGAAGGTCGCAAAACGTGATCACATGATTTTGGGACACAGAAACTGTCATAAATATGAAGCAGTTGCCAAGCATGCGAATTTTGATCATGTGAACATGAGGATGCTGCAACGGTCATAAGTGTGAAAAATGGTCATAAATCACTTTTTTACAGTGCCGTTATAACTTTGAACGGTCATTAAATGAACTATTGTAAGTCAAGGACTATCTGCACACACTTTCACTATCTAGCTTGTAGTTCTGTGCGTATCTTCTCTTTGCTGGCGCCTTTCAAAAGGGGTGGAGTGGGTGATTTTCTTGAATTTGATCCAGATACCTTTCTTACTTTTGAAAATAGAGGTGTATGTTGGATGTAGTACCCTCTGTATTGACTGTATGGCAAGTTTTATGTAAAAAGATGCATCAGAGCATGTGTAGAATATATATTTTGACAAGTCTTTGCTCTTTTTCTGCTTCTATACCACAAGGCCTCATCAGTCTAAAGTTGGCAGTTAGGTCAAAGGGCACCGTTTTCAGGGAGTTTGAGGATTGATATTTTTCTCTTTACTTCTGAGTTAAAGGTAAGTTGCTTCTATGGTTAGGTCAACACATGTTTTTTAGGTAGCCTTGGAAATAAATGTCATTAGTCTACAACACTTGTGTTCACTCCCATGCACTAAAATTTACTAATTTAAATATCCAGAACCTTAGAGGAAAGAAGAATGTTTCCCTCTCCTTCACTTTATGAACACCGCTTTTTGGTGTGAGCATTAAAGGTACATCTTAAGCATCAGAATTAACTATGGAGCAGCTTTTAGCAAGTTTAATTTAAAAACTGGCGTGAGAAGAAGCTGAGAAGGCTATCATTAAAGTCTATTGATTTAAAAAAAAATTAATTTGGCTTCCTCAGTTTAGCTTGGTTCTCATTCTCATTCATGTCTTACATTTTTTTCCATCTTTTGCTTGACCTTTAAGGGGGTCGTGCTTTCCTTCCCAAATTTCCTGAAAATTCTTAGGATATACAGTTATTGATGTCAGCATGCATGCTTTACCAGCATGTATATAGATGTTGGATCCTCAAAAGTAAATATTTCTTACCTTAAAAATCATAGTATACTATGCTATCACATAGTTAGATCTTTCTGCTACTATGTTCTAATGAGTCACGTATTCTATCTAAGATTGTACTTATTGGTCTGTTGCTGGGATTTTGTAAAATTAAAAACAAACAAACAGATTATTCAAATATTGACTCAAAAATAAGTAGTAATACAGATTCGCATGTATTTTGCATGTTTTATATACTATTAATTGTTTTAAAAAATAAAGAGAAATGGTAGCAAGCTAGACAAGTTATTCAACTGCTTCCCAGACTTTGATTCTCAAGTCATTGTCAGTAACTGCTAGAATTTTATTAGGAACTGATGCACGTCTTCATATCGGTAAGAATCCTACGTTGCTGTATTCTGCATCCACTATGAATTATCATGGCAGCCCAAGCGACAAGACTAAAGCCTAAACTCTACTAGCTTATAACTTTGCATGTTGAAAGGCTGGAAATCACGTTGGTTGGCTGCCTTGTGTGCCAGATAATACTTTCTACAGCAATTGTACTTTGCGATGCTGCATGCATTTTTTTCCTGCACTCACCCATCGCTCTGTAGCTTACAATCCTTATTCCATCTGCTTCTTGCATCTATGATCTGCTTATCGAATCCTATGTAGGTTTGCATAGTCTTTATTTTATTAGCAATTGTTAGAACTTGATGCATTCATTTATGCAGACTGTTGCATCAAGGGAAATAGTATGACTATTCGTAGCCAACAGAATACGGAAAGCATATTTCTTTCAGAAGTGATTGTGCATTTGTTCCTAGTCCTCATGACATCAAAAATTATTTGAATAAGGCTCATAAAATATTTTGCCTAACTCCTGGAATGTTTCCATGGTACTTTCCTTCCTCCATTCCTACTTTCCTCTGTTTTATTTTTTTCCAGAACTTGGGGAAAAATTGCAAAACATGTCAAACTTGTTTCTTTTATATTACTTGCATATTGCGGCTAATTTTTGTGGATGCACAATTCTGCAGGAAACTGATTGCATACCTTCAAAAACTACTCTTTAAATGTCCACATCTTTTAAACCCTCAGTAGTCACCATTCATATGTTGAAAGCAAGCATAACAGAAAGATTTTTTAAAGAGTGGAATAAGCCAAGTTAATTTTAGGTACTTTTAATTACCCTAGGAAAGGGATAGAGAAGGTTATCCTCAAGTGGTTTTTTAATTTTTTAAAAAGAAATTTGCAGGATTAGAATATGTAATTCTGATTAAATAGTTACTATTCTGTTCACTTTTTTGTGTTAATATGCTCTTGAGTCAGCATAGAAGAAGCACTCAACTGCATTAATAGTTCCTTAGTTTGGAATATTGCAATGCTTTTTGGGGGACATGCACTTAGATATGTTTATCATGATGTGTTAAAATTTATAGGCCTCTCCATCTTGGTAGTAAACTGTGCCTGTCATTTTCATCTCCTACACTGAGAGTTAAAAGTTGATGTTAATTCAGAATGCGCTTGTGTTCGTCTGGGGTAGGAGAAGATTCTGATCTCACAATTAAACTAGAATGTAATTTGTTTGGATTTAACTTAGTATGGTTACTTGTGTTGTGATAATATGTTTTGTAGTTTGCAATTCATGATGTATTGTTTAAGATTATGTGTGAACCATGTTCTAGTTAAAAAACACTACAGTTTACTGTTTCGTGTGAATCTATTCTCCGTATATAGGTTCCAAGGCTTAGGGAAAATTTTTTCCCAATTTGGTTTACTACAGATGTGTTGAATTACAGCTCCCATCATCTCCAACCAGTGGGGACATTAAGTATAAAAGATGCAAAAGATGGCAGGAATTGTAGCCAGGGCACAACAGGAAGAAATTTGATTCAGAAGTCTGGGTTGCAGTGTTATGAAGCTATTTTTAAAAATGGAGGTTTTTTTTCCCCATTCTATGATCAGGAACAATTGTGATGTATTTCATTAGAGATATCTTTGAAGGTAAATATAACAATTGCAGAAACCACTTAACATATTAAAATTGAAATACAAAGAAATTGAAATAAAACCCTGTTTTTCCTTCAGTACACCTCTGGATACAGAATACGCTATTTGGTAATAGAATGTCAGGTATTGAAACAAATGTCTTCATTGTTTGCTGTTTTACTACCAAATATTCAGGTGCTTGCTTTGTCTCTTAGTTAACTTAGATTTTTCCTCTTGAGAAATAATGGGAAATAGAAAGTTTTCCAGTGGATGCCAACACTGATGTGCCCATTTCTTGTACTCCAACCATCTCTTGCTTCATTCTTTCTCCTTCTGCCTTACATTCCAATATTGATCCAGTGCATTGTAGCAAGAGAGGAACTGATGTCTCACCGTATGAATGAAAATATCTCTATTTCCTGTTTACTGTAACCCTTTGCAGAATGTCCCTTTCCAGTTTCTGTGTGCAGTCCACTGTCTCACCACAGTGACATTACAGGCAGCAGCAACCTGTTCAGAGAGTGACTTATTCAGCTGGCCTCCATCCGCACTCATTCTGCTGTTATAACTTTATCTGCTATGTGCAAGCTTTTGGTTTTTATTTTTGCGTTTTTAATTTCCTGCAGGTAGTTGCATTCCTGAGACAGGCCCGCTTACTTTTAGCAAGTCATTTGCAAGTCATGCCTGCCTCTGTTCCTCTTTACAGAGAGCTACACCTCCCCATGCTGCTTCTCCTGTCCCAGGGCTCTTCCTGCATTTCTTGCATGGCACGTGCATAATTGTGGCACATGCCTCAACACACAGAGAATAAGTAACGGTGTCTGGTTGGTTTGGTGCTTGAAGGATGGGAGCGGTGACATTGCATGTAATTATATACACAGGTAGCTCCCAAAGGGAGTCTAGAAGAAAAGAGCATAGCATGATTTATAGGATTGAAACTTTCTATATAGATATTTTTTAAGAGCTGGGGGAAATTATCTGTTTTAAAGAGATATATTTAAAAAGAGGGACCCATATAAAACCACCTGATTGTGTAAAAAAATGACTACCCAAATGGCTTGGCTGCAATTGCAGTCCTCTGTTTTAGCCTTCCCTAACTTGAGAAAGAAATTATAGTTGGACATTATGGAAATTGTCTTCTCAGCCCAGAAATCGAGGGCATCAGGTTGGAGAAAGCTAATATATTTGCATATGCAGACAGAGTACTGAACTCAGTGGAGCACATATTTTTAGAATAGAATAGAATTTTTGAGTAGAATATTACTTCTACTTCTCCAAAATATTATAGAATATTTGAGTAGATTTATCAGATTGTACCATGAATTTTGGGACAGGTATGTATGTGTTTCCATAAGTGGTGTGCTAGGCCATGGAATTTTTTAGAAACCCTTAGAAACTGAAAAGCGGGTATCTGTATTTTAATCTAAGGAGGAGGATACAAGACTTCCTGGATGTAACATTTTCTATCAGTGGACTGCATAATTATTTAGGAATTAAATTTGGGTCTTTTGTTTTAATAACACAAATGGGGAGGGAATATGGAAATTTATTCAGGGGAATTTGACTGGTAGAATGGAAGGTTATGTACAAAAGTCAAAGCAGACATGAGCTGATTGCATTGCAGCTAAAGACAGGAAAATTTAGAGGGTGCCTAGAGCTCGGAAGCAGAATAAGCTTGACGATGGCTAGGCAGTTGGATCTCCCTGCACAAGGAGAATAGAAGGAGGAATGATAGAGCTCAGATACTGAGGCATTGGGAACCACATTTCCCATCACACATCATTGTTTATTAATATTCCGGTCTTCTTTCCTACATATGTTAATTTCTCATATGCGGCAAAGAAGCCTATCCAGGACAAGTTTTTGTTCTGAGCATCAAAAACAGGGAAAGAAAGTTGCACCATACATTTATGCATTTCTGATTTCCCAATAAAAACCCATCCACAATCTATCTTAGCCAAAATAATGGTTTTTGTTCATCTTGAAAATGTAAAGGTATTGATAAACCCCATGTTACACTTATGAAGTGATGCTTACAATTGCTTAAGGTGTAAAGAGGACATAGAGGAACGGAGAATCTGAACGTTAGAAATAGACAGGTACTAGAAGCTCCTTTGTGCCCAAAATCAATACCTCCCGAATGATTGCCTCTCCTTGTTCCCCTTGGTTCAGTTCGCAGATCTGCGGGAAAACAAGCTTGCTTTTGCTGATCTTTGAAGGAACTCTTTTAGTGTGTTCCATTGAGATATTGAATGTGGCACACATTACAAGATCCCAGCTCTCTTGCCATGCCTGAAGCCTTGTTTCTCTCTCATTCAGCTTGGTGTACGGCGGATCCCGAAGCTCGCATCCAGACACAGATATTTTACACCGCCAAGCGTATGCCACTCCCCATCCTCTGCAGGGCTATGCCACAAACCATCACCCAGCAGGTACGGTAGCTGTCTTACCATTTTCCTTGAAGTCTTAACAATAAGTGTTTTTAACTATGCCTTTTCTTCGTTCTCTCTCCTGCTCACTTTTTTCATATGTTCCCTCTGTGCTGATCTGGATACACTGATGCTATTTTGCTTTTGTTTCAGCTTCATTTTATTTATTTTGCCTTTTCTATTCTTTTATTCCAAGGGTGATCTCTGTATTACCAAGATACCAAGTTAATATTTTAAATATGCTTAACATATCTTTTCTTAACCTGAACATAGATTGGACTGTCAACCAGAACAGTGGCATAGGGAAAATTAAGGAAAGTTTCTTAAGTTTCTTTCTTTCATGCTTTAGAAAAGTTTCTTTCTTTCATGCTTTAATTTTTCTGTTCTCTATCTAGGGGCACTTTTTTTGACATTTCTATTTTCTGCTGTTTAGTTCTTTTTCCAACTGGTATATCTTTGAATGAAATGCTCTGACTCAAACTGCTCTGTCAGCTGGCATGGATTAACCAAAACTGTACCCTATGTTTAAGATGTGAAAAGGTACATACTGCTCAGTTAGAGAGCCTTTGGCCCTAAGTTCCTCAGCTTCTCTTAAGATCCAGGATTGGTTTTTCTGTCACACAGCCCTGGGTTCCCCCAGTTCCTCATACGTTCTTCGATTCAGCTTGCCTGACTCTTCTCTCTTCTTTACCAAATTTTTATTATATCAATAGTTTCTCATTTTTCCCCCTTCTGTCTCTGTGTGCCTGGCTTTTGACTGATTGCAACCCTCCCTTCTGCACTAAAACAAGTATTCTAAAGTTGTACCTTTTGATGTCTAATGTTTGTCTTGTCTTTCTGTAGTTCCTCTGACAGGCATAATGCTTGTCAGCTTGTAGGCTCCCTTGCCTGTCCCCTGTGATGAACCTCTTCCTGTTTTCTTTTGCTGTATCTATCATCTCCTTTTCACTGATTCTCAGCACTTCACATCCTTTATTTCTTCTTTTTTTCATTTCCTTCTTAGGTCTTTCTGGCTTATTCGAGACTGGGCTCCATCATGCCAGCAGTGCCACCCCCGATGCCTCTGTCATGAACCTCATTTCAGCTCTAGAATCGCGGGCACCACAACCAGGCCCTTCTGCTTCCTCCCTGCTCTCTCAGTTCCGAACTCCATCCTGGCAAACAGGTAATGTCTCTCTCTGGAGTTCAGGAGAAGAAGCAATGAATGGAAACTAATCAAGGAGAGAAGCAACTTAGAACTAAGGAGAAATTTCCTGACAGAACAATTAATCAGTGGAACAACTTGCCTCCAGAAGTTGTGAATGCTCCAACACTGGAAGTTTTTAAAAAGATGTTGGATAACCATTTGTCTGAAGTGGTGTGGGGTTTCCTGCCTAAGCAGGGGGTTGGACTAGAAGACCTCCAAGGTCCCTTCCAGCTCTGTTATTCTATTCTATTTTATTCTGTCAGCATCACCGAAGGAACTGTTGGATGTCTTTTCTTTGGAGGCAGAGTTGCGCAAATTTTTATAGAAAACCTTATTATAATAGGTTTGGATGGGAGTAACTTGTCCTTCTGAGGAATAGCACTTCCTTGATACTTCTGTGAAGTTGATTTATGTATCACTTTATAAATCACTTACAATATACCATAATGTAATTGAAGCAAGGTTCATAATGAATAAATAAATGAACTAAGTGAAATACTGATTACTGTTGCTCAGCATTATTGAATTAAACCATTTGCTTAGTTTGCATAATGGGCTGAATATTTGGATAGTGAGATGGGTGGCATACATATTTAATAACTAAATAATAAGGCATAAATAATCAAAGATTGGGTTCACACATCTTGCTAAAAATCTAAGATTAAAGCTCACCTTAGTTAGCATGGAGTGCAAATTCATCTGCTTTAATTCACTTATTTAAATGTGTTGGGCAAAGCCAGGCATTAAGGCAGATTGTCAATCCACCTAGCTTGGAAGGGCAATCTGTTTCCCTCTTTATGATTGGGTTTTCTTATTCCCAGGCAGTCTATCAGTGAGAAGTTTTATAGAACTTGTGCTCCATTTACTTTAAACTAGAAGGTCCCTGATTGCCTGTTACTAAACCAGCCCTGTTGAGCTGGCTACAGGCTTCCAAGGTTTTAGGCCAGCATCCTCCCCTCCCTAGATTAATAGACATTGCTCAGAATTAAATTTAGAATCTTCTGCTTGAAAAGTTGTGCTTTGTCACAAAGATCGGCCTGCTCATAATTGTCCTAGCTAAACATTAGCCTTGGGGATGAGGGAACATGTTTATAATGACATAGCATTAGGAAATATGCTTTATCAACTCTTTGGCATGCAGTGGGTGAATTTCATAGAATGCTAGGCAAGGTTAGGTAGCTTGTGATTCAGCACATGTGGGAATTCAGCCATCATCTTCCTATGTTGCATAAATCCGATTACTACATTAAGCTATAACGTGATTATTTCTTTGATTGTAACATGTGGAACAAAACAGCAGTTTAATTAATTAAACTTGTAGTTAGATTAAGTGTGTTATGCTTCATCATTATTGTCTAGCCTGAGTAGTACTGTCCAGTAAGTACTGTGAGTTTGAGATCGCCTTTGTGGATAAGCTTTTAATTTGGTACATCATATCAAAGCACTTAAACAAATATATTTATTTTTTTTCTTTACAGCCATGCACACTCCAGCGCCCGCTGAACTTTTCATCTCAGGGGCCCTCCCAGGTTCTGGCACCTTCCCTTCCTCATCAGCGCTCTCTGCTTACCAGCATCCAGCCTCTTTCAGCGGGCGCAGCTTTCCAGTCACATCATCGCTGACACTCCAGGATGCTACTTTCAGCCCAACATCCAATGGCCTATTGTCCCCTCATGATCCTCTACTTCACATCAAATCTTCTCAGCCCAGTGTTCCTTCATCCCTCAGTTTTGACAGACTGGGCAGTGCGGTATTGGGTACGGGCTTGCCCTCTCAGAGCTCAGCGTATCGTAGCGCTCAAGAATCAGCTTCCCGCCACCTCCCCTCCCAGTTCAATCTTTTGTCATCCTCGCTGGGACCATCTGACCAGACGTCCCAGCTCTACAACACTTCAGTCTTCTCCAGTTCCCCTGCCTCCTCCATTGAGCGGGCCATCCCACGGCAAGATAGCGTGATCAAACATTATCAGAGACCTTCCAGTGCCCAGCCGCAGCTGCCCGCTGCCCATTCTCTCCAGCATTATCTAAGCTGCGGGGGCAGCTACCAGCAGATGCCCCACCGCTCCAGCCTTTCCTGCAGTCCCCTTGGCGAGCAGTCCCCCGCCAGCAGTGAAGGCTCTCAGCAGCAGAAGGCCCCCCAGGCCACGCGGCAAGAGCCCTCTCAAAGCTACCGTCCCATTATTCAGTCTCCAGGCTATTCTGGTACCACCTCTTCTTCAAAATCGAAGAGTTACTCGGCCTCCCGCCAACCACCCCGTTCTACAGCCACGCCCAAGTGCCAAAGCAACTACAGTTCATCCACACCCAAGCCCAGCTCGGTCATTGCAAGCCAGTCACAGGCCTATTCTCCTGGTCAGCCCCAGAGTCTCCTTTCTATGAGCCAAACGCAGAGTTACTCTGTCAGCCAGCCACAAAATCTCTCTTCGGTTAGCCAGGCCTCACAAGGCTTCAGCAGCAACCAAGCCCAGGACCTCACAAGTGTGAGTAAAGCTCAGAGTTATTCCAGCAGTGGACAAGCTCAGCAGGGCCAAGCTGGGCAAGGAGGACAAGGGCTGCAGACATGTCAGAATCAAACTTACTCTCCTGAGCAGCTACAAGGCTTATCATCTGTTGGGTACAGTGTTCAGGCTGAGCCCCATGTTTCAGTCAGCCAGACACCAAGCTATGTACCAGCTCATTCTCAAGGGATGCCCACAGCTAGCCCATCGTTGAGTTACAGCACTGGCCATTCTCCAGCTATGCCAGGGCACAGCCAGTCTATCGGCTACTCCCATGGCCAGAACCTTCCTGATTCAAGTCCTTCCCAAATCATCCGGCCTCTCCAGTCACCTACCACTAACCGGCCCCAGAGTGTGGCATCGCCTGGCCAGACCCAGAAATATCTCACTTCCGTACTGTCTCCTTCGTTCATGCAGACAGCTCACACACAAAGTTACCAGGGTTCCCAAGGTGGGTTAGAAAGAGCATCATCTTACAATAAAGCCAAGGCAGACTCGGACCTTCTATCATCTGAGAGAACTGAAGATGAAGAGTTTTTAATCCAACACTTGCTGCAGTCGCAGAGCCCACCAAGGGTGCCAACAGAAGGCATGGTAGAGTGTGAGGAGAGGGCAGGGAAAGGGATGGGCTATGAGTTGAGCAAGACTGAAGAGCGTTACCACCTGCAGAGTGTGATTCGGACCAACTCTAATCTGGACAACCAAGGCCTGGAGATGTCCTTGCAAAGCTTAAAGGACAAAAAGAAAGGAGAGAGGTCCAAAGAGTACTCCCACACGCGTTCCACTCCAGAGTCTTTGGCCACCTCAGTGGTCCACTACAGCCATCAAGCTGGCTCTATAGACTCTTATGGGCAAGACATAAAGAAGTCAGTAGAGCAGCACCTCCAGAGTAGCCACATGGATACAAGCAGTAAGGAAATCTCTCAGGCCCATTCTTACTTGCAGAAGACTCCTGAGCACGCCTCCCAGCCTCATCCCATGGAGTCCCACGGATTAATGGCTGGCCAGCAGGGTGCAACCCTAATGATGGACTCCCCTCCCGATTTGCCCTCTCTTTCCCTTTCCCAACAACAGCAGCAGCAGCAGCAGCAGTCCCAACTGCTCCAGTCGGTGCTCACTCACACCCAAAGCCAGATGCACTCTCGGAAGGTTCGCACCCCGTTGGATGTCCATCTGATGGAGCCTCAGCGCATGCATCAGGCTGAAGCGCCCTCACCGCAGCTTCAGATGCAGGCATTGGAAGCCCACCTCCATCAGGCCCATGTTCGTTCTCAAAGCATGGAAGCCCAGCTTCTTGAGTCGCAGCAGTCCCCCCGGCTCCAAGGCCAGCTGCAGTCGGAAAGGATGCAGTCTGAGGGCATGGAGGTGATGCCCCAAGGCAACCTTTCCCAGTCCCAAGAGATCCAGGATTTCTTAGAGCCCGAGCTGAGCTTGGAATCCCACCTGGGACAGGGTGGGACAGTGCAGAGTCAACAGCATCTCCTTCCTGACTCCACTTTGGACCCCGACTCCACTCAGCAAGTTCCTCAAGGCCAACTTGAAGGCAAGGACCAGTTTGAGAGCCCCAGTCCTCAAGGAGCCAAGCAACGGTTTGTCCCCCTCACTTCCATCTGCTTCCCAGACTCTTTGTTACAAGATGAAGATCGTAGCTTCTTCCCTGGCATGGAAGACATGTTTGGCCCCCCTCCCTGTGCAGCGGATGAGTTCCCTAAGCCAGATGATGGCACGCAGGGCATGGAAAGGGGTGAAGGAATGAAAGGGGGAGGCTACGATATGATGCCTGGTGGACAAAGCTACCAGAGTTACTGCCAGTCGGAAAGTGGGGATGGCCAGCACTTGGGGTTAGATACAGTGTCAGTCAAACACGAGTTGCCTTCTACAGTCAACACAGAACAACTGGGACTGATTCAGTCTGGCCAACATGGGACAGCTCCTGTTTCAGAATCCAAGTCAGGCCTGACCTCACCGATCTTCTGCTCTTCCAAGCCCAAGAAATTGCTGAAGACTTCCTCCTTCCATTTGCTGAAAAAACGGGAACCACCTTTCCAGCCTCCCAAAAAAAACTATGCCCAAGAGTATGAATTTGAAGATGACGAGGACAAGGAGGATGTCCCTGCTGACATCCGCCTCAATAGCCGCCGCCTTCCTGATCTGCTGCCTGACCTCATTTCCAGCTGCCGGACAAACCGGACCAGCCTTAGCCCCATGGGCGACATAGACTTTTGCCCACCAAACAGCAGCCTTATGGAGGGGCCCAAGCGGCGAGGCCGCAAGCCTACCAAACCTAAGCGGGAGGGCCCACCCCGTCCCCGTGGGAGGCCCCGCATCAGGCCCCTGACTGAATCTCCCCACGGTGTGGCTCATGATGGCACCAAGAAGCCCCGAGGCCGGGGAAGAGGGAGGGGCAAGAAAGTCGGGGAGGAGGGGGTTGAGCCAGGTACAGGCTTGGAATCCTTCAAACCACTCAAGGTAAGATGGGAATCTGAGGAGGCAAGATGTGCTTGTCGGCTAGCAATGCCTGGGGTAAGAAGGAAATTTTGGAAAGAGTTCAGGGTAGAATGAACAGTAATAGAACATTGGCTTAACAAAGAGATTTCAGTGGAGAATTCAACGGTAAGGGAATGTAGGAAGCTCGTGTTTATCCATCTGTTGCACTGTCCCTGACCAACTCAAGTGCGAGTTTATCATATTACTTGTATCTGAGCCTTTGTCCTTGGAGATAATGGGACTTTAAATCTAAGCTTTCGTTAGCAAAGGTTGTGCTCTGTTGCAGAATTACAGCATCTGGCTATTTTAAAAAAGAGAGTAAATATTTTAGGTTTCCGAGGTTATCTGTGGTGATGCATCAGAGGGTTTGTTTGTACATGACCACGGTGGTGGTAAATAATAGCTCAGGACTTGTGTTTCCTTAGGAACTGAATTAGTACAGTTGTTTTCATATTGGTATCATATTAACATTTGTACAGGTAGTTCTCAATGATCAGATGCTTAGTGATCACTGGAAGTTACAATGGGCTTCCTCCCCCAGCTACTTAACAACCTGGTTCTGGAGTTCAAGTGGCTGCAAACATGCACACACACCAGTTACATAACCGAATTTTGGGTGCTTGGCAGTTGTCTCTCTTTTACAGCCAGTGACAGTGTTCCACAGTCACATGACCACAATTTACGATATTTTGTCAGTTTACAGCTTTTTTGGCAATAAGAATACATGGATTTACCATAAAGTTGTAAAATCGAGTCCAGTCATGTGAGTGCCCCAAGTTACAATTTTCATGACTTAGAATGGAAATCATGGGCTCCGTTAATGTCGTAAATCAAGGAGCACTTGTATTTCTGATACTATTGGCATGAAAGCTGGGTTTTGGGTAAGGGAGGCAAGAATCACGACAAGAGGTTAGGTTCAGTGGAGGGTGTACCTGGGATATAATCATTTTACTGATGCAGGTAGTCCTCAACGTATGACCACAACTGAACCCAAATTTTCTGTTGCTAAGCAAGGCAATTGTTAAGTGAACTTTGTCCCATTTTATGACTTTTCTTGCCACAAGTTAAATGGCAATTTAAGCGAATTAGTTAAGCGAAACAATATAGTTGTTTTAGTAACACAGTTATTGTGAATCTCCTCATTGACTTTGTTTGGCAAATGGTCACAAAGAGTGTTCACATGACACAGGGACACTGCAACCGTCATAAATATGAGTCAGTTGCCAAGCATCTGAATTTTGATCATATGACTATGGAGATGCTACAACTGTGCTCATAAGTCACTTTTTTCAGGGCTGTTCTAACTTCACAGTCACTAAACAAACTGGTATAAGTTGAGCTACCTGCACAAATTTGCACTGCTAAATATCTGTTTGTTTGTAAATTAGTAGTTTATTTTGTTTAGTACTTGAGTTCATTTATTTCTATCCTGCTCTTTATTGTTGCAAAGATAGGTAAGTATGAGTTAAGGATTTTGGCACCCTGAACAAGGTTGCCATAAAAAAATTTAATGGAGACTTAAGCCTAACTTTTGCCAACTTCTTATTCTGTGGTGAAAGAGGTTTCTCCCCCACCACCACCACACACACATACACACATGTCCACCCCATCCAACGGCTTTGTTTATGTTGGCAGCAACAGTGTTTCAGTGAGCACTAAGACACCACAATGATAGATCAGTGCTGAAACAGATCAGTGCTATGGAATAACATGATAGTGAAGGCATCCGGCACAGCTGTAATGGCAATCTTAGAACACCTGCTAGGGACTTGCTATGATTCATTGAGTTGGAGAGGCAAGTTGATGCCAGATTGTGTGAGGGCACCAGGATTCCAGTAGATAGTCTACGATTTTATGGGCTCATACGCAGCTGGGTTGTTTGAATCATGCCACAATTTCCTGGTTTGTGCCTTTTCTTCCTGGTATTGTATTGCTGTCATTTCTTGAGAGATTTGTCAACAGTATGCAAAGTTGAAAACATTTATTTATTAGAATTTTTTATTTCTCCTTTATTAGTTTATAAGTAGCTTAATGTGACAAACATAGAGTGGCGTGGTGGCCTAGTGTTGAAGATGCTCACCTCCCACTCGGAAGGTTCAGAATTCAATCCTAGGTAGCAGCAGATGTTTCTCTCCTGGGGCGCAAAGAAAAAACATGTGCTGTAAACCCTGCATAGCATCGGGAAGGGCATCCGGCCAGTAAATGCTCTGCTCCATCCAGTTGCCCTGCCTCTACCCCGAATTAAGGGATTACATGGTCGATAAAAAGGAAGTTTTAATGAAGCAAACATTTTTAATACTCCTTCCTCCTCCTATTTTCCCCACAACAACAACCCTGTGAGGTGGTTTGGGCTGAGAGAGAGAGAGTCATTGGCCCAAAGTCAGCCAGCCAGCAAACAAATCAGTAATTTATTTTGATTCCTGAATGTCTGGGTTCCCTAGTTGTGCTTTAATGCAAACAAAGATTATATCTCAGAGGCCTCTGCTTCTCTGTAAAATTATAATGGTAATGGGTTCATGTTTTATTTATGAAAACATTTATCCTCTGCTTTTCTATGAACCACCCCTAAAGCAGTGTGCAAGATTGGAAATAATCAAAAGGAAAACCAACTTTAGTACCTAATAAACAACTAGTAGGAGACGTGAATAAACATGGTTTGGGGCCACTGACTGAAAAGAGGCTATTGATAAAGAAAGGAGAGTCTCTGAATGCTATAGAAGAAAATGCCCCGCCTCAGGTCTCCGTCTGTAACAGTTCGGCAATAGTAAGGAGACAGTGGCTTGCTCTTGAACTACATATATAAATAGATATGTACTTACAACCACAGTTTAACCCCCAAATATATGTTGCTAAGTGAGGCAGTTAATGCATTTTGCCCCATTTTACAATCTTTTTTGCCACCGTTGCTAAGTGAATCGCTGCAGTTGTTAAATTAGTAACACAGTTATTAAGTGACTCTGGCTTCCCCACTAACTTCGTTTATCAGGTTTAAAAAGAGGATCACATGACCCGGGGACACTGCGACCACCATAAACACGAGTCAGTTGCCAAGCAACCAAATTTTGGTCACATGACCATGGGTTTGCTGCAATGGTCGTGTGAAGAATGGTAATAAGTCAATTTTTTTCAGTGTCATTCTGTAACTTTGAACAGTCCCTAAATGAACTGTTGTAAGTCAAGGACTACTTCCACAGAATGAAGCCATGCTAAATGTAGCCTAGTCTCAGAAATTTTTCAAACTTGGCAACCTTCATTTCCCAGAATTCCTTAGCCGGCACGTCTAGAGAAAGGACAAAAGCGAAATTGAACCAAGCATGATTAAATATAAGTTATTGATAATGCCCAAAGGGCTCTATTGTTTTGCTTTACTCTTTTAATACACAATCAATGCTATCCAACTCTTAAGCTCTTTCCATCTACCACCCAGTTGCTTGGGAAAAATACATTCCCAAATTCTTTTTAAAAAACTTACAATTTTGGAAGCCAAAGAAGAAATAGGTATGTATATAGTGCACTTCATTTGCATATACATGGATTTGATTGAAGGTCCACAGGAAATCTGGTGATAGCAAAAAAAAAAAAAGGATTAAAGAAAAAAGGGCCCTTACGACAAGATCTCTAGGGCATCATATGGGACCACTTAGGCAGGACGTTGCTCTCCATCTCCTCCCTTCCCTCAATTCCTGACCCTTTTCTTCCCCCAGATCAAACTGCCAGTCCCCAAAGGTTTGGAGGGTTGTCAGTTGGAAGCTCCCACCCCATCTCACCAGCCCATCCAAGAGAGCAACTTGGATAGCAACCAAACGAGGGAGAAGATCAAACAGAAGATTAAGGAGGTGGAAGAGAAGCAACCTGAGATGAAGTCAGGGTTCATGGCCTCCTTCCTGGACTTCCTGAAGTCAGGCAAGCGTCAGACGTTGCCTTCCGCTGCCATCTCCTCGGCAGCGACAGTTGGGGTCTCCGGTGCAGCGGTACCTGTGGTCTCTTCTGCAGGCAGTCCATCCAAGACATCCCACCCACCATCAGCGACGTCCTCCCAGCCCCCGCCTCCCTTTAGCATGGCGCCACCAATGCTGTCTGGTGGTTTGGATGGACCTGAAGGAGATGCAGCCGGGCTCGTCATGAGTTGTACCAGCCCCTGCAAACGGCTTGACGAGGAACTGAAACGTAACCTGGAGACATTGCCCTCCTTCTCATCAGATGAGGAAGATTCTGTTAGCAAGAACCAAGACCTGCAGAAAAGCATCTCCTCGGCCATCTCAGCGCTCTATGATCCCACTGACCGTAAAGATGGAGAACCCAGTGGTGAGTCCCTGGGCCACCCATTCTGATTCATGGTATCCCTTTTTGTGACTTCTGACTCTTATCATTACATGACAGTGTTTATGATGTGATGTTTCCTTTTAATAATGTTGTCAACATTTCTAGTGTTTGGTGGACATTGTACAATCGCCACGGCATCTTGTGCAGAAATTTATTTTATGTACTCCTAGGATTAATATGGGTGCCTATTCTCATGCAGCCTAGGCAACTCAGAACATTATTTTTTAATAATTTGTTATTTTATTCAGAACATTAAAATACAAACTCCAAAAAAGAAAAAAAAAATTACAAAGATAAATACAGCATTAAAAAAGAAAGAAAAAATTACTCATTCCAAATATGTATACACATATGTACAGTAGATGGATATAATGACAAATTGGGATTTCTAACAAATCTGAATTGGATGGCATGCTGTTGCAGTGCATTCAGCTTGTTTACTCCAGCTTAGTCTTCTCATTACAAGTAAATGTATATAAACAAGTAAATACAACCAGCATTAATTTGCTTGAAGGTCCACCTGGGGTGATGGTGAAATGCTCCCAAATAAGCTGGAGTTCATAAACCTATTTTGCATTCGAGTTTTTAGTTGGTTTATAAATTATGGCTTATTTAAATTCACCCAAGGCATATAAAACTGGTATCTGTATAATTTGCTTATCCACTAGCTTAAAGTGAGGAACAGAACTGGAGCAAATAAACTGAGTGCACTAATTTGCAGTTTATTTACATTAGGTGAGGATTCCTAGCTTATTGTTACATGTGAGAAATCCCTACATTTAATTGCACCTGGCAGCAGAGTTAAAATCTAACTAAATACCTGAGCAAATTAAAAATTAAATGAATTAAATGCAGGCATGGATGCCTGAAAAGTCGAAGGCATAGTAATATAAATATGTGATATTATTAAGAGGTTGGTTCCTTCATTCTAAGCCCTCTACAACATGTGTTGGTAAACAATCGTCAAAAGAATGTATCCTCAAATGCAAAGGGGTTCCAGAGCCAAAGAATAAATTTCCTTGCAGGATGACCTACTTCTGTTCTCTACTTTGTTTCCTCTTGCAGATGTGCCACCAGTGGAGGTGAAAGCCCCTAGCCCTACTCCTTCAGTGGAGGCAGATGTCGAGCAGGAGCAACTACCCCCACCCATCTCCCCAGCCCCCTCACTCAAGGAGCCTCCCCCAATGCTTGAAGAGCTACCACCACCACCACTACCAGCAGCAGCAGCAGCAGCAGTAGCACAACCACCACAAGCATCTCCTGAACCTGAAGACCCTGAGGACACACGGCCTCTTCATCTGGCTAAGAAGCAGGAGACTGCAGCCATTTGTGGAGAGACAGATGAAGAGGAGGTGGAGAGTGGTGGGGAGGGGATCTTCCGAGAGCGGGACGAGTTTGTCATACGTGTTGAGGATGTTCAGGCTCTCAGGGTATGAGATGGTTCTTGAGCATTGACATGGGCATGTACATCAAAGAAACACTTCAAATATTAAAATGGAAAAGTATTGTACTCTTAAGCAGAACTAGATGACTTGATGCCTTCTGCGTGTTTTTGACTTCTCTGTTGCTAGCTGCAGTTGTGCAAAGGATTGTGGGAATTGTAATTCAGAATACTTGGAACATGCTAGTTGAGAGTTTTGGGTTTTTTGTTTTGCAAACTGGATTTTTCAACTCAGACACTAACTTTAGTGTTGCAGCTCAAAAATGATTAAGAAAAGAATTTCTCAACAGTTGAAGTTTGAAATTCTGAACATAAAAGAAAACTTCAGAAAATATTTGAAGGAGAGAAAATTGTGTAATTAATATGAGGCAGTTATAAATGATAGTCATTGGAGATTAAACTGAATGTAATTGCACTTAGTTCCCATTGAGATCAGGATCAAAAACTAACCACAGGCGAAGTATAATTAAGTTCACTGGATCCTATATATGACTGTCTTAGTTCTACATGCAACTTTAAAAGTTCATTTATTTCTCCAAAATTACTTGTAACTCCCCAAAGTTACTTTGCTTTTAAAATGGTATTGGATGGTTGATGACAACTATTGTATGATAGATAGGTAGGTAGGTAGGTAGGTAGGTAGGTAGGCAGGCAGGCAGGCAGACGTAATGAATCAAGTTAGCCCATCACTAATAGCCTCATACAGAAGAATAAATTGTGAAGAAATGCACTAACTCTGGGAGCTCTTTGTTGTCCTTTCATGAAATTCTCTTCTGTTAGAGAATATTGGCCAGAAGACAGTAGTTGAGCTTATTAGTTGTTTAATACTTGACATCATTGTAACTACTCCTTTGTCCTTTTGTAGCTTGCACTTCAGACTGGACGGGAACCACCTCCAATCTGGCGAGTACAGAAAGCTTTGCTTCAGAAGTTTACACCTGAAATCAAGGATGGGCAGCGTCAGTTCTGTGCAACCAGCAATGTGAGTTTCCACTCCATCTACTTAAGTAGCGTCATATCTCAGGGAAGCCAGAGCTTCAGAAATGAAGGGATCTCACCAACATGATCATATACAAAATCAATAAATTAAAGTCAAGCTTTAAGCCCTGTTCTCATTCTTTCTTTTGCTCCCCCTCCCTTTCTCGGTATGCTTCTGCCATGATGGTAGCGCAGGGTCAAGCCAATGCAGAAGTACTTCTGTTGGCCTGTTAATAAAAGAATAACTGTTCCCCCCACCCACCCAGTTTTCTTCTTGGGATA
The DNA here is from genome assembly GCF_049901735.1 of Notechis scutatus. Lineage (NCBI taxonomy): Eukaryota > Metazoa > Chordata > Lepidosauria > Squamata > Elapidae > Notechis > Notechis scutatus. The sequence continues at coordinate 102,753,877 of NC_142025.1, read as the reverse complement.
GTCAAGTTGAGCAATTAGCTTGATCTATTATTGTGTTGGGCAAAGGACTTCAATTCCAGTTCCACTTGTTCCCTCATTACTTCCAGAAGAAAAGTTACAAGTGGGATGGTCTCCCCTCCCCTTTTCTTTTCTCTATTCAATTCTTTATTTTCCTGCTTCATCCCTCAGTATCTGGGCTATTTTGGCGATGCCAAGAACCGTTACCAACGACTCTATGTTAAATTCTTGGAGAATATCAACAAGAAAGATTATGTCCGTGTCTGTTCCAAGAAACCCTGGCACCGGCCTCTGCAAGCTGTCAGGTAAAGAATTAGGAAGGGGGAAATATGTAAGGGAAGTCCAGTTCCAGTTGAAGGTGTGTGTGTGTGTGTGTGTGTAATTATCTAGGTGACTTCCATACAAGAAACTTTTCTCATTTTTTAATTCTCAGTTATGTCACCTCGCACATGGGGATGATTGGCTCCCTTTTCCCTCTTCCAGCTTAGGGGGTAAAAGGGCTCGGCCTCTTTTCTCTTTTTCTTTTTCTGTCCTGCTTAATCTTAGAGTAAAAAGTTAAAGGGGGTGGGACTGCGTGCCTTTCCTTCCCTCACCAGTTCATACTTTTCCGGGGATCCTTTCCCTTGTAACACCCATCATCGCCTCTGATCCATCTTGAACAGTGAATTAGATTAGACAGCCTGAACTTTTGTTTTGTTGATATAAAGATTTCCAGAGCCCCACTGTTTCACTGACTTACACTATTTCTTCATATTTCACTCAAACTCTCCTGCTGCCATGAACCTGACCTCTCAAGACAGCTCTTAGTGCTCTGTTTTTCTGGTGCAGGAGACAAAGCCAGCCCAAGGCTTCTACCCCCAAGGTTCCAGTGACACCCAAAGTTGAAAAACCCGAGAAGCTGGAAGTCCCGGAGAGAGTTGAGAAACCCGAAAAGCTTATTAAGGCTGAGAAGCTCCCCAAGGCTGCCGAAAAGGTGGACAAAACGGAGAAGCCTCCCAAAATGGAAAAAGGGCCTAAGCCAGAAAAGGCCCCCAAGGTGGAGAAGTCTGAGAAGCCCACCAAAGCAGAGAAATTGGCCAAGGCAGAGAAGCCTCCCAGAGCAGAAAAAGTAGAACCTCCTGTGCCCATGCTGACAAAAGCTGCCCCAGCTGGGGGAGCTTCTAAACCCAAGTCTATGAAGCCGGCCAAGGTGAAAGCTGAACCACCCCCCAAGAAGAGGAAAAAATGGCTCAAGGAAGCAGCATCTTCTTCAGACTCAGATTCCAGCCCTGACCAGCAGAGTGAGGAGGGTGAGTAGCAGGGCGGGGGGTGGTGGTAGTGGTGGAGGGAGAAACACCCCCAGTTTGACAAGCGTCATGACCAGGCAGTTAAGAAATGAACTGCCAAGAACCTGGGAAGGCAAGAAATGTGGCAAAGCAAAGATCAAAAGAGAAAGTGTAAATTGACAAGGATGGAGAATCTGAAGCCCTCTATATGATCCAAATTAGATCCAGCAGTTCCAGTCCTGGGAATTGTGATACAGCCATTTTTGAAAGGCCACTGGTTCTCTGGGAGCCTGTGAAAGGGATCTTGTCATTAAACATAAAAGTTAGACTGAGATAAATTATGGAAGGCTGATATAGGGAGTAGAAAGAAGGGTTAGGATTAGAGTTAGCCCTGTCTACCAAAGTGAGGGATTATAGGCACTTCTAGAGGGGTTGAGGAAATAACGACTTTTCCCTCTCTCCCCATCCTAGTTTCGGTTGTACTGTATGTATAATCCAGTTCTTCTCAGCTTTGGCATATTAAATATATGCAGACATCCACTCCCATAATTCTCCAACCAGCATGCTGGCTAGGGAATTCGGGGAATTGAAGTCAACATATTTTAAAGTTGTCAAGCTTGAAAAAAAACTAATATAATCTTACATTATTCTCCATTTCTTTGCTTATTAACCTATTCTGAATCTATTTGAAAAGCAGGGCTACAGATGTCTACCATAAGAAAATAATGCTCTGTTTCCCATTTAGAGCGTCTGCCCACAGGCCGCATTCTCAATACAAGAGCCATGAAGGAGATGTACCGCAGTTACGTGGAAATGCTGGTCAGCACTGCCCTTGACCCAGACATGATCCAAGCTCTTGAAGACACAAACGGTGAGCATTCTTGTGTAGAGGTGCTTAGACGGGCTCATGGGCCACCTTTAAATGCCACCGGCTTTTGTTTCCACAGGCCATTCTTTAGGAACTATGTAGCCCCTTCACTTTGCTGGAATTTTTTTCTTGATTGTGGCTAGCCTTCTGGAAATATAAAAGCTTTTTGTTCCCTAGCTATTCTTGGCTTATGAAATTCCTGGGGCCAGAATTGGCCGAGTGTATACAGCCTTGTTCTATCTTGCCATTATAAGAACTAGAAATATACTGTTGTTGTTTTTTTAAAAGAAACTATAAACATCTCCACATTCTTTTTAAGAGGCGTGATTTGCAAAATGCCATATAACTTCCCAGCGTTAATCGGTTGTGACTATGGAACACCACTGAACGTTTCATTATACTCCTTTCTGGCAGTCATTTGTATTACACAAAGATATGAAGAGCTGGTTGGAGGAGGGGATTCTCAAATTTTGTAATCCCACAGCATTTAAAATGAGAAATGAAATAATGTGTAAAACTAAATAAAAAGTAAATAATAAAGAAAACTCTCCTTGTAATTGGCAGATGTCTTTGACAGATGTCAAGAGCTTTGGGTTTAACCATTGTTCAAAAAGCTCTCTAGTGTTCGTTCCTTGCTTTGCATATGCAAATTTTATGCTTCTCCAGGCGAAGCAGGAGTGAGTCTTAACAGTGCTTCAGTTTTGCCTGCTGAAGCCTAATAAACTCCCCTCCTGCCAAAAAGTGCCTGAATTGTTTTCTTAGGGCTAGAGTAGTCTTTAAACAAATGCTTATTCATAACATGTAGCATTTTGGAAAATCTGGTCCTGCCTGAAAAATTCCAACCTCTTCGTGGCATTTGAAACCTTGTTGTCTTCCTTTCACTTGCTTATCTAGAACTCAGTCCATTGCAACTGGGTTTCCTTAGTGCAGTACACTGGCTGCCTATGTCCTGTATTGCAAGTTTCCTGTCCCTGCCCATCCTGGATGGGTTTTTTTTCTTTCTTTCTTTTTTTGGTGACCTTTGCCATCTGTTTTGACAATCTTATCCCAGATGAACTTTATCTCCCGCCCATGAGGAAAATTGATGGGATTTTGAACGATCATAAGAAAAAGGTGCTGAAGAGAGTGTCCCTGAATCCATCGCTACAGGTACAGAAAGAGGGCAGTAGTAGACTCTGCTGTTCTCCAAAGACTGATTTTTGAAAAAAGAGTATTTATTTTAAGTATATATTTTGCTTTGTTGCCAAGATTTGGCTCACATATTTCCTTCTCATTCGCCATCACAACAACAATGGGGAGCAAGGAGAGGCCTTGAAGACCAAAACGTTTATAACATATTCAGGAAGGTTAAGAATCCAAGCCCTCGACTAGCAGGCCTGAGGGACTGCTGAATCCTGCTCTATATATAATTATAAAAACTACGTTTGAAATGAGCCTTGGACATTTCAGCTGCACTAGCCATCTAAATGGCTTTGCAGTGCGATCATCAATTCATAAATCAACAGCTTTTTTCAGGTGGGGTTGATATTATTCAATTATATATGTGTCAGGATTCCAGCAGTCAACTCATAAAATATTTCTATGGTCTTTTTAGAGTTGGTAGGCATGCCAGAAATTTACATTGGCATTTTTAAAGAAATTGGAGTGAAATTCCGCTTAATTCATTGGACAAGATTTCAGTTATCCTATCCTACAAAAATCTCAATGAAATTTACCGTACGTCATGAATTTCAGGCATATTGGGGGGAAGGGGGGATTTTATTATGAAGATCTATTGATGGTATTTAGAATTACTTTGCTGGCCAGTTCTTTAATATTTTTTATTTATAGTGTACTCTTAGCCATAGAGATTTTTTACAAAATTTTACCATAAACAGGAGAGATTGATTATTCCATCTTTTTTGTGTATTAGTAATATGTAGTGAAAGTCATATTTAACTTTGCATGTATCCTATTGGGAAGGCAATTTATACATGCAACTGCTAAATTATCAATTAGCAACTGCTGCAATTAACGTCGGTTAGGAAACTTTACAGCCAATCATCACATTTATGACCTTTGCAAGTCTGAAGCAAAGGAAAGCTGAAATAATCTCATGATCATAGGTATCACTTAGCAACCATGTTACTTAACAGTCAGGTTGCAAGTCCCAATTGTGGTTGCTAAACGAGGGCTACCTGTATGCCTTATTGGAATGATCACACCTGAGCTGGCTAAAAAAAGCCATTTCTCCCCATTCTGCTTAAAACGGTTTGTGAAACAAGATCTTCAAATACTGGGGGGAAAGAGGTTTCTTCGGTGTCACATTGCCCAGGCTATGGACATTCAGTGCATATTGGATTGAAAGCATTACATGATTTTCAGGATCTTGTACTATGGTTGGCTGCTTGAGTAGGCTTAAGTTCAATTTTTCTAATAAATGAGCATTCTGTTTAATAATGATGCTCCTATCCGTTTCAAGGAAAGTCCTATGTTATACAGAGAGCAATAATTCTCCCTTTACCTCTAATTTGTTGTCTCTGAAGTCTTTCCAATGAACTACCCAACTCTATTATTTGAGGATGTCCCCATTTCTATACATTTTTAAATATATGATTTGTCTAATTCCTAAAATCCTGGGGTTTTGTAACAGTTGAAAATGGAAATAAATGACCCGACAGATGGAGATTATGAAGACGCTTCTTCTTCTCATACATTTCTTCTCCATTCAGGAGGCACTCCACATGTTCCCCCAACTCCATGCTGAGACATGTGATACCACAGTTAAGTTGCGCCCAGGTGGTGAACCTTACAACCGCAAGACTCTCAACAAACTCAAGAAGAATGTATCCAAACCACAGGTAAGTGTTGCAGATTAAGATGGTGGGCAGGCTCTGGTAAACTTACTCATTTTCATTGATTACTTTTGTCTCTTTTCCATCAGAGAGCTCAAGGTAAGAAAAATGTGTTCATCTTCTATACACCCACAAATTACAAGGTGAACAATAGATCCATTGGGCATTAAAGAGAATTTCATGACTGAGGAGTGATTTGAATGTGATTACTGTCAGGTTTTTGTGGTGGTCCAAACAGGAAAGATATCCAGGCATATCTATATTTGACACCAACTTGTTTAGCTTCACCTGCCTTCTTTTGAATTTAGGCAATCAACTATTTTTCTGGTGCTTGAGTACCAAGAAACAAGAAAAATATTCTGAAAGTGCTTCATTCCAAAAGGAGATTATCTCTTTCTAGCAGTCTGTGGGGAAAAATGAAACATTGTCACATGACTGTGGTATAAGTGCTTTATTATTATTCCAAGCAATGTTTCCTGAGCTTATCCTAAGAAGGAAGGCTGGAACCATTGAAAACAATCTTGTCTGAGGCCCAACTCCATCAGTCAGTCAATCTTATCAAAAGCCCCTAAGAGAACAGTTAAAAATTAACTTCACCCAACACCTAGCTCCTGGGGCAAATCATCATCATCATCATTCTGTCCACTGCAAGATGAAGGCCTTTTCTGCATATTTCCAACCAGTATGGTTTTGAGCTTCCCTTTGCCAGTTGAGCCCGCAATACTTGCTGATGTCATTGATCCATCTTGTTTTAGGTCTGTTTTGTGGGCGCTTTTTATCAAGTCATTGTCAGTTCTGAGGCTGATGGATGTACTCGTTATCATTAGTTTCATCTTCTTTATATTTAATTTTAATCCCATTTCTTCTACTGTGCTCTTTCACTATTTACACTGGGACTTGCAAGTCCTTTGCACTTGGGCTTACAGGGTAGTGTCCTTAGCATAATGCAAGTTATTGACACTTCTTTCTCCAGTTTTAAAACCATGCTCATCTACTGCGAATTCTCTTAATATATACTCAGCATAAAGATTAAACAAATAAGAGAGAGTATGCAACCTTGTCAAATTCCTTGATAAACGTGGAGCCAGTTTATTTCACCATGTTTTGTCTATACCTTCGAGATGTCTCTTACCCTGTGTTCATTAATTTCCACTCCCAACTTCCTGCACCTGGCTATCTCCCTTCTATCACTGTCCTCTTGACTGACCTGCAACCCATTGCCACTGCTACCTTTGCTGCTCCTCACTGGTACCAGCTGACCTTCACTGTCTTCTTCTCCACTGTTGCTGAGATGCACCCAGATAATGCTGCCGATGGTCCTTCGACAGGCTGCCACAAAACTATGACACCTTGGGCATGCCTTGTTAGCAGTGGAAGGAAGAAGGCTGAGGTCAGCTGAGGGTAGTGTGGGGTGCCAGGATGGCAGAATGCAGGGCAGTCCAAAGGGCAGGGATGGGGGAGAGATAGGGAAAAGTTGAAACATTGTAAAATTGACTTTACAATGGCATTTTTCATCTCTTCCTCTGGATCTGGCATTCTGAAATAGCATTGTCCATTAAAGATCTGATTTTGCAGCTTCATTCCTCTAACTCATTCTCCTTCATAGAAAGACCAGGCCCATTTATTTGCCCTATCAAAGTTCCAGGTATTGAGATGAGAATGGATCCATTCAACAGGCATCAAAGGATTTTAACTTTCTTAGTTTAACAAAAGCTGAAAAGAGAAGAGAAGAGGGCTGGTAAAAACTTCCTAGATTTTTTAAAAATTAATCATTGAGACAAAATATTGAATATACAACCTTAGAAGTTTATGGCTAATGTAAAGTTGCTGAGAAATGCAACGAGGTAGTTTCCCTTCACACTTTGTCCTTACTGTTGACAGGAATTCAGTGTGGAAGTGGAGAAGTCATTTTTCTATACTCTGTACCATTCCCTTCACCACTACAAATACCATACCTTTCTGCGTTGCAAAGATGAGGTAAGAAAAGCCCTATTTGGGTTTGCAAGTTGTTTGTTAGATTTATATCCTGTCTTTTCATTCAGGAGCTCAAGGCAAGCACGCATAGTTCCTCTCATTTTTTTTCCACAACTCTGGGACATAGGTTTTGCTGAGGAAGAGTGCATGGCCAAAAGTATGATTCGGTGATTTTTATCAATGCCAGTGGTGTTCAGGTGGTACTCTAGTTGTTTTGTGATTGCATCCAGGATGCCTATTACTATTGGGAGTATTTTTGCTCTCTTTTGCCCCAGTTGTTCTACTTTTGTTTGAAGGTTTTCGTGTTTTATTATTTTCTCCAGTTTCTCTCTCTCTTCTATTCTGCTGTCTCCAGAATAGGTACTACAATATCCACTATCTAGACTATTTTGTCTTTCTTATCAATGGGTGTTAAATATTAGTGGCTGGTGCTTATCTGTGTTGATTTCTGATGTCCCAGAGCACTTTAGTATCTTCATTTTATTATTAACGAAATTTGACATTTTAACCTAATTGTTGCAACCTTCTCAAGGGCTTAGGGTAGGTGTGGGGCACATGTTGTTTAATGTGTTAAAGGTATCATGACACAAACTAAACTGTTCCAAGTAAAGCTGCCCTTTGCAATTGATTGATGTTGATTTTGTTAAGGCTAATGGTGGTCAGAGTCACCTAATTTTAACTGACTCTCAGTGGCTCACAACAATAAAATAAAATACAAAAAAAAAAAAAGACTAAAAAAAATACCAAAAAAATTTAAAAATAATCACAGTATGGATGTTCTTAAATGAAGATGTCTTCCTCTACATCTCCATCAAAATTATTTCTTTTTTTAAGAAAATCCATATTGTGGTTATTTATTTATTTCTTTTAGCTATTTTCGTACTTCATGACTCATTTTTTTAACCTTTTCATTTCTCTTTTCTAGACAACGGCAATTGAGGGTCAAGACGAAGATTTGGGCCAGGAGGAGGTGGTGCAGCAGTGCATGCGCAACCAGCCATGGTTGGAGAAACTCTTTGACTCCTTCAGTGAGTTGCTGACTCAGGCGCAAAGCAAATGTGCGTGACACCGTCATCAGAGCTACGCCCCAGGAGGGGCCGCCTAACGCCTGTCCCTCTGCAGAGCCAGAGCAGGAAGTGGGGAGAGGAAAGTCGAGGGGTATCATTACAGGCAACGAGTTCAGACTCAGCTCTCACCACCACCACCACTCCCCCTTCTCCTTGGGGGTTTCTCTTTTCCTTAATCAGGACACAGGACAGGCCTCTGCTATGGTGGTGGAAGGTGGAGGTTTGCTATGGCAGACAGGACACGTTGAAGAGGGTTCTCATCAAATAATTGGATGGTTGGAACACCCTTTTCCCTTTTGCCCTGGCTGTACAGAGAAATATTATTTATATATATAAATGTATAAATATCTAATTGAACAGCCTTGCTCCCTGCTCAGGAGGGGATTGAGAATAGGGGAACTCTTAAGGAAAGTCATAGGAATGGTAGTGTGGTGTGATTTAGAGTCGAAAGGCTTCTTGGTTTCTCACCGCGGAGTGAGTTGACAGTAGTAAGATTGGTGAAAAGAGAAGGACCAGGTTCTCCTGGAGTTCTACCCTCCATCTCTTCCATCAAGAACTTTACTTCTCCTTAGGGAGAGTTGAGAATTGAGCGTGGGGAGGTGGTGCATTGGCCACCCTTTATACAGTGTCTAGCTTCTTTTATCCATAGTCTAATCAGGAAGTATGACCCCTATTCTCCAACAACTCTAATTCCATCTCTGCCAAATAACGGTTGTCTGGAGTGAAGGGAAGCCATCCATCCGTACACTAATAGCGATCACTTCTATTTTTGCTTCTAATAGGAATATTTATTGCCAAGCTCCTTGTTCCCAATTATAATTGGTAGCACCAATTTTCTCTCTTTCTGGAGAAACCTCCCTTTCCCTCCCTGCCTCCCTTTGTGTTTTCATGGGGCAATTGCTGCTGGAAGATTCACTTTTTTGCCATTGAATTGGGAATTCTAGCTCATTTGGGTATGCGGAACTTTCCCTCCACTTTCTGAATAGAGAGCAGTATATGGGCAGGGGAGAACCTTGTGACATCCACAGCAACCTGCCTAGACTGTAGCAAAACTTATGAAATTCCCCCCCCCCCAGATTTCACAATAAGCCCCCCTTGAATCATGGGAGGAATTGTACAAAGGACTTTAGATAAGTCCCTTCCCCAGTGGTAGATCTGCACTTCTTTGAGGGAGGGATAATTTTTTCCCCCATTCTCCCCATATTACAGTGTCCGAGAAGGCAGGATTCTCCTCCCTCCTCCCTGCACCTGTATATACTGTATAGGATAAAAAAAAGTCTATGTATCATATTGTATTTGACTAACTTGAACTTAATGATGCGCAGGAGTCTCTCTCTCTCTCCTCTCTCTCTCTCTCTCTCTCTCTCTCTCTCCCCTCCCTCCCTCTCTCTCTCTTTTCACCTGTAGCTGTGATGTTCTTGGTTTCGACTGAAACTTTCATTAGGAGGTTGTTAATTTTTTTATCATTGTTGTTACTGAGGGGGGGAAAGGAAATTTTATGTCCCCCACCCCAATCTGCCTCCAAAACAAAACTCCCTCTCCAACCCTAAACTGAAATGATAAAATAAACTCTAATGAGTCAGAGGATGAAGATCTTGTCTTAATTGCCCTTTCTTCAATTCCCAAGTGGGCTCTCCATCCCTCAACCAGCTATCCATTATCTTATGTGTGTCTGTTCCCCCCTCCCATGACAAGTAATCTTTCCCATTACAGATCCCTCTTGACTTAACGACCACAGCTGAACCCAGAATTTCTGTTGCTAAGCAAGGCAGTCATTAAGTGAGTTGTGCCCTATGTTGTGACCTTTTTTGCCACAATTGTTAAGTGAATCATTGCAGAGTTAAGTGAATCATGTGGTCGTTAAGTAAATCTGACTTCCCCCTTTGATTTGCTTGTTGGAAGCCAGCTGGAAAGGTTACACATGGTGATCACATGCCTCCCTGGGACAGTGCAATTGTCAAAAATGCATGCCAGTTGCCAAGCACCTGAATTTTGATCACGTGACCATGGAGATCCTACAACAGTCATAAGTGTGAAAAACAGTAACAAGTCATTTTTTTCAGTGCCGTTGTAACTTTGAACGGTCAGTAAATGAATCATAAATCAAGGACTACCAGTACATCAAACACACACTTTGGCCAACCATTAGCATTCCTCACCCCAGTTCTTCCTCTAACCTCCCAAAGCAATCCCTTACTTGAATGTAGATCTTCCTATGTCAGATTCCCGTCTTCTTGCTAAAGTCTACCTCATTCTTCCTCCATTGCTGTTTCTCCCTCTTTCATACCTAGTCACTTGTTTGAGGTGGGCGGCTGTATAAATTGAATGAATGAATGAATTTGACTTCCCTTCCCCCATCAAATCATCCTTTATTCCTAGCCCATCTCTAAAGCTGTGTTCCTCCTTCATCATTAAACATTCCTCCATTTGAATTGTCCTTCTGTTCTTAGAAGAACTTTGATCTTTCCAAAACTTGTGGGTTTTTTTTTCTGCCAACCCAAATCAACAGGCGTTACGGAAATTGCTCCACTATTTTTTCTTTTCCAATTTTGGGTATCAAGGGGGAAGATGTGAAAAGGTACTTCAAGGATAGTGGATAAATAAATTCCACCTCAGAATTGGTCTTCTCATCATAAAGACCTACTTCAAACAAATCTCTCCCTGAATCAGCAAACACAGAAATGTATTAAGACTTGTTTGGTTGCTTAGGTCAGTGTCCCCAATGTATGTACTCAGTTACTCTTGGGTCTCATTTTGTCTCCTTCTCCCCTCCTTATTTATTGTGGATGAAAAGGCAAAGTTGGCAAGTGTGTATGTACAGTAAGTATGCATGGCTGAGGGGAGAGATGGAATCTGGTAAATGGGCCCTAAGCAAAGGTTTTAAAGGGGAGAGTGGCCTGGTTTGAGTATTTTGATTTTTTAAAAAAATCATCTTTCCCTGATAAACTGAGTTATTGGTAGCTGTTGGCCTTAGAAGTGATGGATTGTGACAGGTAGCCGAGTGTGGAAATGGGATTAGCTAAACATGGGTTTGGGGGAATGAGAGAATAAAGTTGGGGGAATCTTTCATATTACAGGGTTAATTTTAGACGGACGTAGAGCCTTGGCACTTCTTGGGACAATACGCCTGCACCATCAATTCCATGCAGAACCTTGCTAAACCATCACACCCAGTTGGAGGGACAGAGTAGCCAAACTAGAGCTCTCAGAATTGGACCGGTCCAGCTCGTGAGTTGATCAAGGACAAGTGCAACACACACACACACACACACACAGACATGTACAGCTCAATTTCCTGTGACAAAAGAGACTTTCCTCCTCCGCCACCTACCCTTATATTTGGATCTTGAAAGGCCCCCTTTTTTACGACGTGTATTTCTGTGTATCTTGTTCGCGCCTCAAGGGTATTGTTCTGAGATATGGGATTTGTGTTCTGTATTATTGGATGTTCCTATATATTTTTATTGTTTATTATTAGTGTCTGAGACGTTTTTTTCTCTCAATATGTAAAACTCACATTGTATACTGTGTACACAACAAAATGACAAAAAAACACTTTTCTTTGCAAAAATCAATTGCCTGAAGCAGAGTTTTGTTCATTTGGTTGAGACTTGGGTGGCCATGGGAAAAAGGAGGGCAGTAGCATCCTAAAATAATGATGGGGGGAAACCTGCCTAAATCTGTTTTTTTTCCCATTGAAGCATGAAACACTGGCTCTTAGTCTCAACATCTGGATGGTTTCATCCATAATCTGAAGTTTACATAATCCCTTGCTTAATGTTTTCCTCGTGTGCAATCCTTAAAGGGTATTAGAAACATATTCCTGATTCTACTTTTTATTTACTGGACTTTCCTATCAGGTGGAAGATTATCCATACCATCATTTCAAGAGCTGCACCTGCCATGCAGAATAGCAGTGCCATTTTAGTTACACAAACTAGAAAACCCCTATGTAGCTCAGAGACAATCTTTCCAATAGTGTTAACAAAACATCATAAACTTTCTTTGGTCATCTTCTATGTATTTTCTATTGGTGCTATTCTGTGTATTTTCTGAGGGTCAATTTCAAAGGCACCTCTCATTGGTCAGAATATGTTAGAAAATTCTATTGCCAGTGGTAGCTTCATGGATACTTTGTATAAATCTAGTCCTCGATTTATAACTGGTTGTATAATGACCATTGAAGTTACAACAGATCTTCCCAAAAAAAAAACTACTTCTGCCCTTTTCTCAAAATTGTGATGGCCACAACTCTGCCCCTCGGTATGGTCACTTGCACATATTTTATCCATTTGGCAACCAGTTCGCCTTTACAGCCTTTTGTAGTATCCTGCAGTCACATGACCACAATTTATGATATTTTTGGTTGGTTTCTGGCATTTCCAATTTCACATAAAAATCACCGGGGGGGGGGGAGGGATTCACTTAAAAATTGGGGTATTAATGACTGCAGCAAAAAATCATTGAAAAATTAGGTCCAGTTAAATGATACCTTAATGACTGCTACAATTTACTGTTTTTTTCTCAATATGTAAAACTCACATTGTATACACAAATTAAAACAAAATGACCTTATGTAACTTCTACACAACTCCACTACTAAGATGCCAATTGATCATTGCTCAAGAAAATCAAGATTTGTAAAGATTGTGCGGAAATTAGAAACTTGTTCCAGATTGCAGAAAGCATTTTTTTTTAATCTGGGAGAAATTACAGTTTTATGATTATATCTCCGGGGCTATCATAAATCACTAAACACTAATACTGAACTTCCGGACTGATTAGTAAAGAACACATTTAATTCTCCATGTTAATTCATACTGGGTCATTACAAATACTTTTTAATATACTATAAATTTTACATTTCCAAAATTTTCCCCCACCCAAGCTTTCTGTATATAAAAGTGCATACTGTGTTTCATTTCATGCAGACATGTTAAATGTCTCTCAGGCAATTCAATTATAAAATATATAGCATTCTCCATATAATTAAACATACACATACATGTAGTATAAGATAACAGAAGTATGCATTTTTTAAAAAGTACCCTGCCCCATTTTTTTAAGATGGGGAAATTTGTTCTACCGAAGAGTTTGTCAAAGTATCATATAAAAGCTGATGGAGATGAGAAATGGCAACCTTTTATTGGCCATAAGCCTCACCTGGGAACACAAAGGGAACAGGCCATAAGCCTCCCTCACAAAGGGAACAGGCCCAGAAATTTCTCAAGGTCCCCAATCCCACACCTCTTCTTCAGAAAGATTCCTACTTGTTGGACAAGTTAGTGCTTTGTAGAGTTAACACTACAAGATTGACCAAGTTCATATAGGATGTACTTTTTTCACACAATAAGCTGTGATCAAGCAAATAAAACTCTATTGTGGCTTAGTATATCAGCTTCCTTAGCCTAGTGTGTTGCGCTTTTGTATGTGCTTGTTATGTACCACCACAGTAAAATTACACACTGATAATGAGAATGTTTCCCGTTTATTAAAATTATGGTTAAATCATACATTCACAAGCTATGGCCATTTTATCATTTAATAAGTTTTTAGTTTCACTGTTGTGTCATGCCTAAGTGCACACATATGTATGCATGCTCCTTTTGGCCTTAGAATAACACTTTGTACCAGAAGTTCCCAAACTTTCTTGGTCCAGTGCCATTTCAGAATCATTGCCTTAATAGAAACAGCACATTTACAAGGATACTATGGGATATTTTACATTACACTGAGTTAAATGTCACTGCTTCCTTTAGAAATTTAAAATATCCATAGTGCCTTGTGAGTTCGTTTTGGCACTATAGCACATTTTTGTAACTGTAGCCTTGTAAATTAATAAAGAGGCTCTAGTCTATGAGGGCATATCAGTTTAATTAAGTAATTAAGGGGGAAACCCCAGGCTTTACTATATAATCTTTGCTCAAGAGACTCTTTGGTGTTTATAGCTGGAATGCCATGCTCTGCGGCATGGTAGAAGAATAGAAAACAAGATACTTATAGTCTTGACATTCAATACATCCACTCATTTTATAAACTGCAAAATATTTATATTCTGGGAGCATCAGTAGATACATAAGTGAAGCCTGTCTCTCATGATACCTTATCAAGTTATGCACGTGGCCTTGCTTGGTGAGAATGTTTTCTGTATCTCGAATATTGTCCAAGGCCTAACATTTTCCCCTTCATTTTTCCCATATCTCCTTACTGGTAGAATAAGGATGACTGGGAGGTAGCAAGTGACCCAGCAAGTTTCTATAACCATGACCAAAGAGATCCAGATTGAACATGTTAACCACTATCCCACCCTAATACCATCTGAGAATTGTAATCTTAACATATCTGAGGTCTGTGGAAGGTGATGGATGAAGGAAGAATTAGACAATTGAAGTGATAGATGGAAGTGTTGGAACGGCGTGCAAGAGAGCAAGGGATCCTTTGGCAAAAATCATCCAATTAAACATGCAGCTGCAGTATTGATGCTTCAATAATGATGGTATAACTTCAATATGATAGTTATCTCTAAAGATGTTGGGAACCCCTACTAAGAAGAAAAATTACTAACACAAGGAGTTGCTATTTAAAAAAAAAAGTTCTTGACATCACTTTCCCTTATAAACACATTACAGAAGTGGGGAAGAAAGGATGAATTTAACAAAAGCTGGCCCTGTCTTTAACAGAGTAATTTTTGAACTGAGCAATTTACAAAACAGAAACTTGATTCTAGCATGCATTTAAGGTTTTGAACCTTCACCATCTTAAAACTTAAGCTAGGGTAGTAGAATGTTGAGAACCTGCTATAGTAAATGGTTCTGCAGGAAGCATCACCATTTATTGGCCTGATGGCAATAGTCAGTTCTTGTTTAGGCTGCAGTTAATGACTGCTCACAAATTTGACAGTAATAATCAGTAGTAAAAAAAACATCATTTTCTGACCCACGTGCACACACATGATCAAATTTATGCACTGACAATGATGCACGCTGGAGAGTAATGCCGGCAGTGCTGTACAAGAGAACTTTTTTTTCTGAATGAGATAGAATGAGTGATCTTTGCAGCATTTCTCTATGTCCCGTGGTTCACTTAGTTATCATTTTGCTCGGCGACCATTTTTCTGCAACAAATTGTGGTTACTAAACAATGCTGTATTTTGTAATTGGCCATACCTATCACAGTAACTGCTTTGTGACTATGTGACTCTCACAATATGGCAACCATATTGTGAGAGCTATCACAATCTTCTGTTAAAAAAATCAAAGAGTTGGCTAGCTTCCCCCTTTCCCTCAGACTTTGCAAAACTCCTTCCTATAAAGCATTGTTTTTCAAACTTGGCAACTCGAAGACTTCAGCTGCTAGCTGGGGACTTCTTCTGGGAATAGAGATCCACACATTCTGAAAATTGAAGTCTACACATCTTAAAGTTGTTAAGTTTGAAAAACGCTGCTATAAAGTGTGCTGCTTTTTTAGTCCAGCTTCAGGAACAAAAAAAAGTCAATACTGGCAACTTGCAAGACAATTGTGTCTGCAGCTGCTTCCCTTGCAGTTTGGCCAAAGTGTGGCTTAAGTCTGTAAGCTATGGTTTTAAAAAAAGGAATAGAAAAATTATAGTACCTTTTAAAATGCATTTGTACCATGTCTTTCAATATGTAGATATCAATGTATGTGCAAAAGCTTGTCCTTAGCTGCAGTGAAATAAATGATCCTTTGCAGTTGATTCCGATTCTTCAATTCATTTTATCAGTGGACTGCCACTGAAATTTACAACCCTGTACCCCTTTTATCTAACTGAATAGATTTTCTGCCCCTTGGCAAAAAGGGGCACCTTTAAAGCGATTTCCATGAAAGAACAAAGGAGGGCAAAATAGCATACAAAACTGAATGCATAACCCATAGATTCAGGATATGTTGGAAGAGAAGAACGTGTCTATTCCCTGCTTCGTTCTCAGTTTACAGACTCCTATGCAACAAGAGAAAAATGGTAATACATTTGTGTAAGTAAAAAATGCACAGTGCCAGCCCTAATTGTAGTAGGAGAGATGGAACGAGGAAAATCCTGCTCTATCTTCTTGGTTGGAAGGAATCTGAGCCTCTCCTCTTCCAGGCTGTGTGGCTTGATGTAGGATGGCAGTTTACAGAATGGAACAAGGGCAGCTTTTGCGGTCCTTCTTTTTGGGGTGAAAGGCTGGGGCAGGGGGAGATTCTAACTCATGAAACCTCCTGCCATAAAAAAAGAAAATTGGAGTGAGCAAAGGAAGAAAAGCGTTAAATAGTGCACGCTGTATCATATTACTTTGTGGGAAAGTTCTTACATAAGATAAGCACCACTTGAAAAAAAATATTTATATCCCTGGAGGGGGGCAATTGCTGTATACTACCCAGGAGGTTGTATAGTCGGAAACAGTATACTAATGCTTTGGGCATCCAACAGATGATGACTGTTCCTTTGGACTATACTGTGAGGTTCCAGGAAAGTGCTGGCTGGAGTACAACCAAAATCACTCTCATCCACTCACTACTCTGGATGGCCCTTTATTGCAGACCAAACAAAAAATTCAAATCTTTAGCTTGTGATTCCAGAAATGGTAGCCAATACTCCTCAATGATTCTTGCTGAATGATACAATTCTAAATACAGGTAGTCCTTAATTTATGACTGTAATTCAGCCCTTAATTATGGTCATTAGTTATGCTGGTCATCAAACAGTCATCACATGACCAACTCAATTTTATGACCTTTTTTACAATAATCGTTAAGCAAATTACCATGGTTGTTAAATAAATTAAGTGAATAGCCATGGTTGTTGAGTGAATTATAGTCCACTGTGAGTGTTTTTTGCTGGGAACTGAAAGTAAATGATGGTTGTTGGCAAAAAAAAAAAAAAAAAAGGAACTTACAGTCACATGACCATGGGACACTGCAAATGGCCACAAATACATGCCAATTGCCAAGCTCTTAAAATGCAATCACATGATTCCAGGTGAAGGGGGCTTCAAAGCTGAGTATAAGTACCTTTTCATTTTGGTCTGCTGTGACACTGAACAACTACTAAGTGACCAGTCATAAATCAAGAACTAGCTGTAGAAAGCACATGCTAACAGATTTCATAGCAGAAAACTCAATTGTTAGTGTTTTGATCTTTAAACTCCATATTCCTCCTTCTTTGGAATGTTTACTGAGTAGCCATATGCGCTTCCCAGGCCCAAATTGGGATTTTGGCAGCTGAAATGTAGCCACAGTCTGAAGTATCAGGCAGAAAGCTGCATCACAAAAGTAAGTTGATGGATCACTATCTGAATCTATAAAAATATATAGAATAGCTAATATTGGAAAATGTACATGCATCAGGTCAATTAACAGCAAGAGTAATTTCATGTGGTCTTCAATCTGACATTTTAAAGGCCCTTATAAGCAAACATCAAGCAAACAAACAGGTTTCTGTTCCAATCAACCTCTGCAGGAAGAGTCAGAGAATAGAATATTAGAAAGAGAGGGAAAGAATATTTCCCAAAGAGTGTATGCTTCATCTCAGCTCCCCCAGCTTTGAGGAGAAGATTGAAAACCCATCTATTTCACCAGTTTCTAACTAATAAACTGATTTTATCTTAGCAGTATCATTTGTAATTTTGACTTGATTTTAGTTGTGCTCATTTTTTTTTAAATTACTGTCAACTACTTTGAAAATAGTGTGAGCAGAAAGACAAATTTTAAACTATTTAGAAAGAAAGAAAGAAAGAAAGAAAGAAAAAAAAAAGAAAGAAAGAAAGAAAGAAAGAAAGAAAGAAAGAAAGAAAGAAAGAAAGAAAGAAAGAAAGAAAGAAAGAAAGAAAGAGAAAGAAAGAAAGAAAGAAAGAAAGAAAGAAAGAAAGAAAGAAAGAAAGAAAGAAAGAAAGAAAGAAAAAGAAAGAAAGAAAGAAAGCAGCAAATATTTAATTAGAAAAAGCCTTTCTGAGGGATGCTGTCCTATAAAAGAGATTTTTTTCCCCAGTTTGGGGGACTTTCAGTTCTTTCACAGCATTGGCTTCAACCACAACTGCCTTCCTCTTACCTGATGGCACGGACCAACTCATAAAAAGACTCATCCACATTGAATCGGACCTTTGCCGAGGCTTCCATGTAGGGGATTTGGTTCTCCCGAGCAAAGTAAAGGGCCTCCTCTTCAGTTACCTGCCAATAAGGGTATATAAGAGCTTAATACAGAAATACATTAAATACAGCAGCTTAAGAAAGAAAAAATAATTATTATTTAACTATAATATGAATATAGTATATAGCAGGGGTCCCCAACCGCCGGTCCGGGACCGGTCTTACCGGCCGCTGGTTGCTGGCGCCACCATCTTTTTTGGTAAAAAAAGTGCTTCCGGTGAGCTTTTCCGGGTAGAAAGCTCACCGGAAGCACTTTTCATCAAAAAAGATGGCGAGTCAAGCGCTTCGTGAGCTTTCCGGGTAGAAAGCCATTTCTACCCGAAAAAGCTCACGAGCGCTTTGGCGCCGCTGCATCTTTGATGAAAAAGTGCTTCGGTGAGGTCACCGGAAGCACTTTTTCGTCAAAAAAGATGGCGGCGCCAGTTGATGCCGGTACCGGGCCGCAGCGTCAAAAAGGTTGGGGATTACTGGTATATAGTATTCACAGTCAGAATAGGTGTAACCATCACCAATTGCATAGTTCTAGTCCAGGGGTGTCAAATTCAATTTCATTGAAGGCCCCATCAGAGCTGTTGTTGACCTCGGGAGGAACGGGCAGGTGTGGCCAACTGGGTGGGTGCGGTCAATGTGGTAGGCGTGGCCAACTTGACGCCATTCCCCAAACTGCTGACATGTTTCCTCTTCACATTGAGTAGACCAGGCCGAAGCCATGCTGGCCTGATCTTTCCTCTTCGCATTGGGTAGACCAGGACAGCGCCGGAGGCTGATCACATTGCAGGCCAGATCTGGCCTGCAGGCCTTGAGTTTGACACCCCTGTTCTAGTTCTTTATTTGTTGAGCAAACACAAAATGTAAAGATGAAAAACAAAAGAAGAAAGGGGTATTGGGAGGGATAGAGGGATCTATCATGCCTTTTTAACGCCCTATTTTTGCAAATGCTTCTTTCCCTAGATCAAGATGATTTTTCTCATTCTCTTGAAATTTTGGGCCTTAACTGAGGAAATTCTGTCTATCCAAAGTCGATAAATATATGACTTGAGAGATGGAAGATTTGATAATGGCAGGAGGCTCCATGATTAGGATGTCAACAAGCTGACTACGTAGGTTCTCTTAGGCAATTTTGGAGCTGTCAGTATAAGCTCCATTCGTCAATTTTTTGCAGGCTTCAGAATCTGGGAGGTTAGTGGACACTATATAGAGTGATATGTTTTTGGGACAAGAGGCACTGACAACATTTCATACTTCTGCTCCTTGGGTTCAGAATCATGAGATGAATTGTGAGAAGGTCCACTACTGCTCTCTTGAAGACCAAAGAGTGTGTGTTTGAAACAATATTCACTAAAGTCCAGATCTTCAAGGCTGAGCCAATATTTTGCCAACTTCTGAATCACAGCAATGATACATTTTCCGTTCCTTGGTTCTATGTAGGACTTTGTTTCCTTCTTCATCAGCTATCTTAATCTAGTTCCTCCCTTTCTCCTGATATAGGCTTTGATGGTCCTGCTAAATTACACTACCCCATTTGCAACTCAGGGGTTATCCTCAGGGTACCTGTGCCCGGCTCCAGTTTCTGCATCAGCTGTGACCCTTCCTAGATCACGACTCCCTTCTTACTCAAACTCTATTCATCTCTCAAATGAACTACTGCAAAATGCTCTACAATGGAGCTACCCTTGGAATCCATTTGGAAGTTTTAAGCTTTTTCAAGCGTGGCAGCAAGATACATCTTTGTGGGCCCTAGAATGTCCCATATTAAGTCCTGCTGGAAGTCCATCCCACTCATACAAACAGACAGGGCCTATTGTGAACTCCAACTATTGGGATTGAGAAGAAGGACCTTCTCTTCTGTTGTGCTCTCCCTTTGGAACATCTACCCCACAAGGAGAGAGAGCTGCCTCCACCTCCGTATCATTCCATAAGAGCCTGAAGACCTGGCCCTGCTAATTGGCCTGGGTCCCCAATGGGGGAGGTGGCTACTAGATTGATAGCAAGTCCCACTTCCTCCCTTGCTGCCTGCTTCCCCACATGCCCAGCTTCTATTCTCACATCACTATCTTGTTGTTTTCTTCTTTATTCTATTGTTCCATTACTTTACAACTGTTATGTTTAAACTTCTTTTCATTTCTGTTTTATTGCTTTATGTTGCAAGCTACCTTGAGTAACTTCCCCACGGCAAGACAGGCAGCAAATAAATTTAACAAATAATATTAGGAAGATATGTTGCCTTTTAGAAGAGACTGGAATCTGAGCTAGTCATATTGTTTGTCATAACAAGAAACATGTGACAGCCTTGAATTTCTTCCCACTAGGCTACTCAAGAGTATGACCATCACTTCTTCAGCCTGGTGTATCTGATGAGTTTGACCAAATGAGAGATCCATAATGTCTCTCTCCATAACTTTAAATAAAGCTGTGAGGAACTGTCACTTGAGGGAACTCCTCAACTTTTTCTTTCTTTTTTTAACATATTTATTTTCTTTTGTCAACAAAAATAAAACAGAAAATAGAAAATCGAACATCCAATACTAAGAACGAAAAGAAAAAAAAACTTGTGTACAAAAAAAAGAAAAAAAATCCCAAATGTCAAATAGATCTAACATTAAACATAACAAATCTACCCTGAATAGATGCTGAAAAATAAAAGAAACCTATCACGTTCTCCTCCCCTTACAAAACAGCTCTACAAATAGTTATAAACTTTCCCGTCTATATTTTAAATGCTATATTAAATAAATAAATATCTTAGATGTGGAAATCTATCAGTCTAATAATCAAATCAACCCAACATCTAATAATGATATATATGTAAAAGAAAAGAAAAAAAACATTGAACAGGTTAGCCCAAACTTTACACTAATCTGGAATTCCTCACTTTTTCTAGGAGTGTCAGGATTTTGGAGATTGGACTATTGGATTCCTGGCAGGGAAGAGACACATCTATTGGTAGAGTCAGGGGCAAAATCATGCACAGGGTATTAATATTATCCACTCAATCCAAACAATCCTCTGGCTTGGAGATTAATGAGAATCGTAAGACTTGGGTGCCTGCTGTGAACAACTGATAGAACTAATGCCTGGATGGTCTCCTGCAGTGGTGGGATTCAATTTTTTTTCCTACCGGTTCTGTGGGCGTGGCAGGGGAAGGATACTGTAAAATCTCCATTCCCTCCCCACTCTAGGGGAAGGATACTGCAAAGTCCCATTCCCTCCCCATCCCAATAACCTGCTTTCCAGCTCTGTTCTCCTGTGCAGGGCAACAAAAGGAGACCCAGCCAATCAGCTGGGACTCGGGAGGCAGAGAATAGATGGGGGCAGGGCCAGTCAGAGGTGGTATTTGTCGGTTCTCCGAACTACTCAAAATTTCAACTATTGGTTCTCCAGAACTGGTTAGAACCTGCTGAATATCACCTCTGGTCTCCTGTCTCTCCTTTGGAAAGAGAATAAGTCTGGTGCCAATATACTTTGGCAGTGCAAGAAGGATGTTCTTCTTTCCATTGATTAGGAAGCCCAGATTCTGATCAAGGTCCTGCCAGCAGTCACTGCTTAGTCAAGGAGAATCAGATAAGAATATGAGTGCATTTGATGCAATATGCAATGGGCTAGGGCAGTCAAAATTATGAAAATGTATGACAGGCTCAGTGGCTTCAATTGATACCAGGTGCCATGGTATTTGCATCTCAGGAACTTCTTTATCGGGAGGATAAATTGAAATGTGTAGGTAAATTTATTATATGTCCATGATCAACTACATAATTAAGCCTGTGTTAGAGTACATTCATTAACTGGCAGAGACATGGTTAACAAAATAAGCATGGCAAAAGACCAGCCAATGGGAGCTGACAGCCTAGGTGTGGTTTGGCTCTGTGTGCTTTGCTGAGAATTGAAAGGGAAACTAACTTGCTTGCTGAAACTTGAGTTCTGCTCTGAGCTGCTGCTTGTGCTTTTACTTATGTTATGTTGAAAGAATTTACAAATGGCATTGTAAACTTTACTCATGTTAATATGTTTATAAAGAAGTTAATGATTCTTCTGAATCAGTCTGTGTTTCTTGGAAGTGAATTTATGCTGCAAACTCTAACAGCCTGCAACTATCTAAGGCAGGAGTGTCAAACTCAATTTTATTGAGGGCCGCATCAGGGTTGTGGTGGACCTCGGGAGGGCCGGGCGGGGTGTGCCTGTGGCTGTGGTGGGAGTGGCCAGTTTAATGTCACTCATGTCGGGGAACACCTGTGGTGGCCTGAGCGGGGTTGTAGAGGGGGGGGAAACCTTCCTTCCTTCGCCCTTTTCTTCATTTTCCTTCCCTCTTCCCTCTCCTTTCTTTCTTCTTCCTTCCCCTCTTTCCTTCTTTTTCTTCCTTGCTCTCTTCCCCTCTTTCCTTCTTTTTCTTTGTCTTTCCTCTTTCCCCTTCTCCTTTCCTGTCCCTTCTTGGATGCTCAAATGCAAAAGGGGAAACATTTCTTGATGCCTCCTTGCCTTCTGACAAAATGCCACTTTTGCTAGTAATTTGTGGCCACTTATAAGACTGGAAACAAACCAGGAAGTTTATCCCCTGCTTGCGTTTAGTGGGGGCGCCCACAGACAACAGCACAGCAAAACTGTCAAAATGGTGACTACGATAGCTGATCAGAGCTTCTCTGCTTTTTATGTACAGCAGCTTTAGCGTTTAGGAACAGAGCTAAGTTAGTTGCTTTTCCATTAATACAGGCTCTTCTATTAAAAGGACTCTCCTCCTTCATGGTCTAATTCAGAGGTCCCCAACCTTTTTGGCACCAGGGACTGGTTTCATGGAAGACAATTTTTCTATGGACATGTGTGTGTGTGTGTGTGTGTGTGTGTGTGTGAGAGAGAGAGAGAGAGAGAGAGACTGTGACTGAAACAAGCGTACAGTTTTGAAAGAGGGACAGACAGAAGTGGTAAATTAAATAGTGGGTGAGCCATGCACAGAGTAAAATAAGTGTGGGATTGTTACTTAAGGCCTGCCACCAGATGATTTTGCTCCAGTCCAGAGAAAAATCAGAATAAATACACAGGGGAGATTTCACTAGAAAGGACTTTCTTTTGCTCCAGGGGAAAATCAGAATAAAGACATGGAAAAGTCTATAAAAGGAAGAGGCTTTTTTGTTCTGCTCCGGAAGAAAATTAGAAGACATAGAGAAATCTGCAGTGGGAGAGGCTCTTTGTTTCTGCTTCAGAAGAAACCCCAAATCAAAGACCTGGCAAAGCAGAAAGAGGGTGAATGACCACCACCTGCACTTTTCAATGGTTCAGCACAGTGTTTCCCTTCCAGATTAGACCCGTGAGTTTCTGATTCTAAGAAAGTGGGAAGGAAGATGGGGAAGAAGATTCGATTCTAAGCCTTCCAGCAAAACAAATAGAAGCCCAGCAATCTTGGAAAAGGTGCAGATGAGAGGAATTCCCTTGGAGACTCAGTGCTTGCTTAAGAGAGGAAATAGCAACAGCAGTAGCACTTAGACTTATATACCACTTTATAGTGCTTTACAGCCCTCTCTGAGTGGTTTACAGAGTCAGCATATTGCCCCCAACAAACTGGGTCCTCATTTTATCGATCTTGGAAGGATGAGTCAACCTTGAGCCTGATGAGATTCGACTTGCCAAATTTCTAGGCAGCCAGCAGTCAGCAGAAGTAGCCTGCAGTACTGCACCCTAACCACTGCGCCACTTTGGCTCATATCACCATGGAAAAGTAGCTTTTCCCCTCCCTCCTCCCCCATTCCAAGCTGGGTTGGAGCAGGCTTGGTTTGGCTTGCAAACTTGGAGAGCTGCACAAAGAAAGGAGCTTGAGCCTTGTTGGGGTGCCAGGAGAGGGAGAGGAAGAAAGTGAGGGAAAAGAGGAGGAAGAAGAGACAGCAGGAGGAAGTGCTGAGGAAACAATTTAAAAAACCAAGAGAGAACAAACCAACTCGGCATAGCACAATGCTTCTTTGCAAACAAACCTGAAGCATGCAGTTGCCTCAGCTTGCAAAGGTTTGGAGCAAGCAGTGAAAGGTCTAAGCACACACACATCATATACACACATCAAACCAAACCACCAAAAAACAGGCAGGGTGTTGCCAAAACACATGAGGCATTCTCAACCATGAAAACAAAAGCGAACAACTCTAGTTGAAATGCAAGAGCCCAGCAGTCTGGGAAAATGTGCAGAGAGAGGGATTCCCTTGGAGACACAGCGATTAAGGTGCATCCAAGAAAAAGATGTATAAACACACACACACACACAC
Organism: Notechis scutatus; assembly: GCF_049901735.1. Taxonomy (NCBI): domain Eukaryota; kingdom Metazoa; phylum Chordata; class Lepidosauria; order Squamata; family Elapidae; genus Notechis; species Notechis scutatus. The sequence goes on along the minus strand of NC_142025.1, from coordinate 102,729,490 downwards.
ACACAAAACACACACACACACATACCTTCGGAGGGTTCCCCTCCAATGAAAGTTGGGGAAAGCTCCCCCCTCCCTCCAGTTTCAAGTTGGGTTGCTGCATGCTTGTCTTGCAAACTTGGAAAGGTGCGCGAAGAGAACGTCAGCCCAGTTGGGGTGCCAGGAGAGGGACAGGAGGAAAGTGGAGAAGAAGAGGAGGAAGAAGAGTTAGCAGGAGGAAGAGAAAGCAGGAGGAAAAGGAAGCAGGAACAGGAAGAGGAGGCAGAAGCAAACATAGCAGGAGGAGCAGGAGGAAGGACATGCAACTCAGGTGTTGCAAGCCAGTTGCAAGCACAGCTGCTAGAATACCTTTGCACTGGGCAAGAGGGCTTCACATGTACTGACCTTACTGCTTGAGGGCATGAACAAAGCCTCCAGCTGAACGAAGCCCTTGCACCTACGTCCAGCCTGCCAGAGCTTGATGCGCCACGGGAGGAATGAGACCCCATGGTCCCTGCCTGTGTGCAAGTGGGATATTTGCATGCAAATGGGGAGCTATCTTTGAGGGCAATCCCACTGCTGCACTTCAGCTTTCTTCAGGTTGGATAGAGTGAGCACCCAAGCTGCTGGTGGCGGTGGCGGCAGGAAGCCACCTCAGCAGCTATAATCCCCAGCCAGCTAGCCCCGCCTGACATCCTCTCTGCCTGGCCGGCTGGCTGGCACAAATCTTCATTGGTTTTCTCCTCCTACTCTCTGCTCAAGCGGTGGTGGGTTCCATGGGACAACAAGTCTCATTCTTCCCCTGGCATGGCAAGCTCTGGTGGGCTAAACGTGGGTGTGAGGGCTTCACTCAGTTGAAGGCTTTGTTCCTGCCCTTAAACAGTAAACACGCGAGCGAGCAGCCCCCCTAAGCCACGGATGGCATTGGTTCCTGTGGCTGGGCCTTAGATCCAGCTTCCCGTACAGCTGCCCTGGAGCCAGTGAGAGACTGCACTGCTGTATCGGCCCCGGCCCCTAGGCATGCGCCTAGGAGGCAGTGAGTGCATGCGCGCTAGCGTCCTGGGTGAAAGAGAAGCACTCAGAACTTAGCCTGCAAGGCAAGACGATCCGCAGGGATGGTAGGCCCGGTGCGCATTCACCTCCTGGGCACGAGCAAGAGTGGCACTGGATTTAACACTGGCCACGTTGCAGATTGGTGCCTGGTTGGCTTGGGCTGGGCCGCTGTGGGCCAGTCCTTTGCTATTTCCGGGGCAGCCTCATGGGCGGGATCTAACCACCTCCGACCCACGGGCCTTGACACCCCTGATCTAAGGTGTGTTTCTCTTCCCTAAAGTGCAGGATGGTGAGCCCTTCCTTATTACTAAGAATTATAATATGCCTTATGTATTTGGAAATTAATGGCCAGGTGGGATCAACTTGATTGCCTATACTGTATTGTCTATAAACTGATGGATTTACTAGATAGACGAAACACATTAGGCTCTGCTTAAAAATAAAGTCCTAATTGGAGATCAAAATTACAATACTCAGTGAATCCCTCTACTCACCTGTCGATAAAGGTCCAGATCAGTCTTATTGCCAACAAGGACCATAGGGAACTCATCACGGTCTTTCACTCGAAGTATCTGAGTGTGGAATTTGTGGATTTCATTGAAACTATGGCAAATAAATGGGAGTAAAACAAAGAAGGATTTCCCTTAATGTGCTTTTCCTATAAATACTAATGAAGAATTCCCTCCTGTTGCTTCTAAAAGAAGAAGAAAAAATCACTACACCAATATTAAGACCACTACAAGTTTTTCTTACATTTCAGGAAACTTTCTGGGGAACATTCTAACATAAAAGGTCTGTTTGAGCTTCCTGGCCATTTTGAAATTCATATATTTCTCGTGTAGCGATTTAGCAACAATGGCTTTCTAAACCTTTTGGTTCTTTTTAACTATGTAAAAAGGCATGAATATATTGAACTCACACAATATCCTAAAGCAAAGAGACCACATGCTTAGCATAATGCACCGGCCAGGCATTTTAAAGCTTATTGGGTCTAGCACTATTATTATTTTTTTGTAATTGCTTTAATAGCAGCTTCAGCAAGTATAAACACGACTAATTGTAATTTAAACTATCAAAGGTATTTTTTCTCCAAATAACCCCAGCGTTGCCAATTTTTAAAGCACCTAATACAGGAGGGAAAAGCCAGGAAACACTTTTGAAACGTTTACATCTCAGCCTGCCTTTCTTTGGCCCATTAGACTGAACAATCTGCATGCCGTAAGCAACAGAAGATCTTTTTGCACTTTTGATAAAAACACTGAGCAAAGGTGGGGTGTGTGTGTGTGAGAGAGAGAGAAAAACATGACCTCGAATATCTCCAAAGTCTCACCGAACCAATGGCACACAGCCCTAATGAAGAAAAGGTTTTTACTCCGTATAAATGCTTCGGCTGTGATCTCACCTGCCCCGGTCATTGACAGCATAAACAAGGAGGAAACCTTCTCCTGTTCGCATGTATTGTTCACGCATAGCCCCAAACTCTTCCTGACCAGCCGTGTCCAGAACTGATAAGTAAAAATTGAGAAGGAAAGAAAACAGATTAGATCCCAGTCAATCGGAGTATGAAACATGTGGAAAAAGAGATGAGAGCGTTTAGTGTGGTGGTATGGAACTATGTGCCCTCCAGTTGCCCTGAACTACAACTCCACAAGACTCAGACAAGGCAGCCAAGAGAGTAAATACATTAAAATGTACACAGAACACCGGGGTTGCCTGTTCCCATTCCAGATGTTATGGCATGCTTCAGTAAAAAGCTTTCTGACACAACCACTTGCTTTGATAGCATTTCATGAGCCTCCACTTCACAGAAATGTACCAACATTCCTCTGATATTTTTGGAATGTTGGTACATAAAAGTGGACCACGGTGCATTAAAAGAATAACTCGCTGACTTTCCTTACAGCTGCTGACACCTGTAGGGAAAATATTTTGTTGGGCTGGGAGGTACTCAAGTCAAGTTTCAGCAACAGATTCAACTAAAGTTCCAGTAGCTAAAAAGTGCTATATTCCCCCCATTGTCAACATTCAGTTTTTGTTGTAGGTTTTAAACAGAGAAAGCTTTATTTTAAAAAAGAAAATACAAGGAGGCTACACCCACTATCTTCCACACACTATCCTCATCACCGATTCAGGTGCAGACCCTCCATGCCCCTGCTTTCCTATTTATTTTATGGTCTTCTACAAACAATAAGTCCCCCCAATAATATATCCGCATAGATTAATCTTACTTTTAATTGGATGGCAAGTTCAAGAATGATTTGTTGTAAATTTGTAGCAGTAAGAATTCTGCAAACAGGCCTGATTTGAATAAGGCTCAGCTTCACAACATCTGGTTCCTGATACCCATTTGTTTACTTAGGTCTTCTCCAAACTGATATCCCTCAAATGTCTTAGACGCATAACCAATCAATTGCTGGCTGGGAATAGCAGAAATTACAGTCCAGCTTTGGGTTACACTGATTTATGTACGGACCGCTGTAAGTTACAACAGCACTGAAAAGGGTGATTTCTGACCGTTTTTCCACACTTACGATGTTGCATAATCCACATGGTTATGTGATCAAAATTCAGACACTTGAAAACTGGTTCATGTTTATGACTGTTGCAGTGTCCCAGGATCATGTAATCTCACCTTTTGTGACCTTCTGGCAAGCAAAATCAATGGGGAGGTTAGATTAACATTTGTGGAAAGAAAGGTTATAAAATGGGGCAAAATTCAATTAACAAATTCTCACTTGGCAATGTAAATTTTGGGGTTATTATGGTCGTATCTTGAGAACTACTTATACATTCGTTTGCACAGAGCATGCAAAAGATCTCTCTAGAATAAGATTCCACTGATACTTACTGTCCAGGCGGGTTGAGATACCATCAATATTGCAGATTTTTGTGTACGAGTCCTCAATTGTGGGGTCATAGTCAGAAACAAAGTAAGACTGCAACAAAGCAAAGAAAGACAGACTTTCAAGGGTTTTATGGATGACAGAAATAACCGGGAATCCGTTTTAAAATTTTGCTCATGAAAAAAAATTAATATCCCTGGCATAAGCTTTTACTCAACCCTCTGCTGTCAGCTCCCTGCATCCTGCTGAGGAATTCCATCTAAAAGTTGCTACTTTTGAAAAGCTCTGTTTTAGATGGAGGGCCAATTTGGTGTAATGGTTAGTGTGCTGGCCTGGAATTCAGGAGCCCCTGAGTTCTAGGCCTCCCTTAAGCATGAAAGCCAGCTAGGTGACTTTGGGATAGTTGCTTTCATCCAGCCCGACCCACCTCACAGGGTTGTTGTTGTGGGGAAAAATAGGAGGCAGGATAAAAGTATCACCATAATGATGGTAATATCAGACGGCTATCACTGCTTATCATGTGACAGACAAATACTATATCCTCTTTGAGTTCAAAAGGTGATTTTCTTTTCTTAGAGGCATTATGGAAGAAGTTTGCCCTTACCTCCTTCTCGGTCCTAGGATGTTCTATTTCTCAATTCAGTTTATACTCCCAGGGTTTCCTTGTAGTCTCTCACCCAAGTTTCACCAGATCTGATCCCAACTAGCTAGTCAAATTCATCTAAGTTTTTATTAACTCTTAAATCATAAGTAGGGTGACTAAAATGTCAGAAAACTATAATGAAAGGAAAATACTGCCTTGGACCATCTTATGTACCTCCAAATAAACCTATTTTGCTTCTCTGCAACACTGAATGCAAGCAACAGAGAGGTGATTCAGACCCCCTTTTACATCGCTGTAATTTCATCACTGTGATCTTTCCTTTGCCAAATGCAGCTGCCTGTTGAAGGTGAAAAGAATTAGCAAAATGGAGATGATCTACTGCAACATTCCCAACCTGGATGAGAAATTGCATCACTCTCACAATACACCTCAAAAGATGGAATTGTAGCTGCAGGCATCTGAAAGGCACCAAGCTAGAGGCAGTCAATTTTTTAAAAGTATATACTGGTGTCATGTTTTTCTGAGATATTTATTCCTAAATAGGCATAGTTGGTAGCCAACGTTGCTCAAATAAGACAATAAACTTATGTACATTTAAGTTGGAAAAATTCCAGTCATTTCAGCAGAACTTATACACACATTTACAGCAATGGACAAAGTCCTGGGATAACTTTCATTTTTCCACTCAGCAGGAAAACATACGGCAAAGTTTGTTTAGCTATGAGCTGAGGCCATCCTACCCAACCCTACCCTTCGGCGCTTTTTCCGAGTTACCTGGATGAACTGAATAGTTAGGGCGCTCTTGCCTACGCCGCCTCCACCGACCACTACCAGCTTGTATTTCTCCAGTGGCGCCGCACCTTCGCTGGGATTCATCCTGCTTGGCAAAAGTTGTTCGCTTCCTTATAGGTGAGGGAATCGCACCAAAGCACTCAAAAGCCTCCCCGTTCAGTCGCAGCAGTCATCCTCCGAACCCCTCAAAATATGGCAGAGATAGATCCAGGGTGGGCCCTCTAAGGAGCGAGGCTCGGCGATTGCTGGCAGTCCGCTTCCCTATTTGGCCAGCGGGAGCCGCTACGGGGAGGTCCCATGTCCGGAACAAGATCGTCCGGGCCAGTGCTCCTTCCCCGCCCTGAGGTGAACCAGTCGGGAGCGGGCTGGGGGGAGGGCTGAGCTCAGCGCGCACCCCGCGCGCTGCCCAAGATGCTGTGTTTCTGTGATGGGCGCGAAGCTCAGTGGAAGGTATGGAGGAGGCTACGTTGGAGAGGCCTGAGATGATGGAATCAGAATGGACGTAGTTTACACAGTGCAACACTTTCCTCTTGAAGTGGCATCCCGATTCCCAGCAAAACACGAGGCCTGCGTAAGAGCCTCTGAACGAGGGAGCTGCCCTTCTTAAACCAGACCCAGAGGCGCCCACGTGGCGTCTCTACGGCGGTATTACACGACACATCCGGATAGAACCCTTGTTTCAGTCAGATTACCACAAATTGCTGCGTTCCCATGACAGATTGTGTTACAAATTAACCACGGTGTCTGCGTTCACACAAACACACAAAGGCAAAAAGAAAAAGGGGGGGAAAGCAGCTAACCAAGTTGGGTTGAACGCAACTTCTGACTTTCTCGACTACAACACGTTCACTTTCGCCGGCGGAACCTCCCAAGTTCTTCGCGGTGAAGTATTTGCGGCCACATATAGCCGCAGAAATAGAGTTCTGACATGCAAAACCCCCCCCCCCCAAAAAACAGCCTTTTGGACCGAGGAAGAATTTTCGGGGTAAGATAGGAGGTGGATAAAACTTGGTCCTTTTTAAGTGAATGGAAAGTTCTGAGGCGTGGGACCAAAAATGTTAAGTCGAAACCGGTTTGCAACCGGGAGTTTAAGAAGAGCGGAGGTTCGGACTCGCTCTGAAAGGTATTCAGAGTGAAAGGGTGAATAATCGGCGAAATATAGGACCCAGCGCTTGACTCGGCCAGGGTGGAGCGGAGTATGAGTTCACCACTACATTCCTTTCATGAATTATGGAGGAAGTTGAGGCACCAGCCCGTGCCTTGGATTGTGAAGGAGCGCCGTGACCTGTACAAAGTTGGGGAATTTAAGATTAACTGTGATTTATTGCACCTGTTTCTGCAATGGTACAAAGGCCCGCACAATAATTAATTAGCAAGTTGCCAAAGCAGGCCGTTTGCTCCCTATGCAGAACCTAAAATCCAAGAGAGGAAAACTCTTATTTAAACTGTAGGAAGCTAGCACCCATCCCTCTCCTAGAAAAATGAAATATCCTAGGAAATATTAAAAAGGCAGAATATTTCTCCTAAAAAGAGTAGAAACTCTGAAGCAGAAACTCACCCCCACCTTTGTTAATAGGTGTGCTATTAAAGCCTGGGCCAGAATATTTTACATAACAAAGATCTTCAGGTAGAGCTATAGGAATTGCCTAAAGCCCTTTATCATCATCATCCAGCAAGGCTCAAGCAAGCCTGGAACTCAGGTGAAGCCATGGGGTCCAGACAAAGCCTACAAACAGACAAAGCTAAGACCCCTGCCCCCTGGGAGTTTGACAGCCAATGGGATACATTTCTTGCACAGGAACAGGAAACACTAAGGTGGCGCCCAACAGAGGGTCTCTCAGCATATCAGGGTCTCTCAGCATCTCAGCCCTTCACCTTGAAGCATGTGATTGTACTTTTCACTTTGGAGCTCCAACCCATGTGGTCCTATCCACCATTGAACCATCTTTCCAGACAGCCTCCATGTTTCCAGTGTCTTTTTCCCCACTTGGAACTGAACCCAGAAGGATAATTTTTCCAACAAAACTATTAACAGAGTTGGAAGGCACCTTTTAGGTCATCTAGTCCAGTGGTTGCCAACTAGTGATCTGCAAGAAAATTTTGGTGGTCCACAGAGAAATGTCAATGGGGACTTCAATGTCTTCAATGGGGACAAGTCTTCAATGAGGAACTAAGACTACATTCTTTGGCCACATTTACCAGATTTTCTTATTTATAGGCACAGGATCAGACATGATCCAGATATGAGTAAACAAAGAATGAAGAGAGTAATATTAAATGTGCAAATAATGGAAACTTCCAGTCATGTATCTTCCAGTCATCTCTATCTTATCTTGCTTAACAGCCTTGCACATCTACTTGGAATGTACACTGCAGAATTTTGCATGAAGATCTTGGGATTAATTTGTAAAGCGTGTAGCCTCCTGTTGTTTTTAAATGCAATTCCCAGGAGAGGAATGTTGGTAATGGTGTTTGGTTATGTTTGGTGGGTTATAGGTCATCTTAGCAAGATGTCTTAATGGAATGATACAGATGGTTATCACAGGTGAAGCTAGGGAGAATCATATCTGATACCTGTACAATTAGCCCAGGGCACCCGCAAGGCTGTGTGCTTTCTCCCCTTCTCTTCTCCCTATATACATGGTGGCTAACCTTTTTGGGCTCCTGTGACAAAAATTGCAAGTGCGCCAGCGCGCCCACACTCACATGCCAGCACCCAGAATGCAATGGGTACCCCCTCCCCATGCCCCCTGCGCATGTGCTCGCAATCCCCCACCCCGACTCCCTTACCTGCACTGTGCCTCACAGATGATTTTTTGGCTGGTTTGAGGCCTTTTTCAGTTCCCAGAAGCTTGGGAAAAGCCTCTGCAAGGTTTCTCAGACTGAATTATAGGCCCGTTTTGTCACTTCTGGTGTTAGAGGAAGTGATGAAACGGGCCTATAATTCAGTCTGAGAAGCCTTGCAGAGGCTTTTTCCAAGCCTCTGGGAGTCTGAAAAAGGCCTCAAACCAACGGAAAACAAACAAACAGCTGTGATGCGTGTACATGCGCAGTAAGATAAGTTTGCCTGCGGCTCGTGTGCCAGCACAAGAGGCATAGGCTTGTGTGCCAGCACGCGTGCCATAGGTTGTCCATCATGGCTATAAACCAATGATTGCATCTCCAACGATCCATCCATTAAAATACTGAAGTTTGCAGATGATACAACAGTGATTGGTCTTATTCAAGACAACGATGAATCTGCATAGAGACGGGAGGTTGTACAACTTGCCTCATGGTGTAACCAGAACAATCTGGAACACGCTCAAAACCATAGAAATGGTGGTAGACTTTAGGAGAAACCTACCCATACTACCACCTCTTACAATCCTAGACAACACAGTATCAACAGTAGAGACCTTCAAATTTCTAGGTTCTACTATATCACAAGACCTAAAATGGACACCTAACATCAAAAATGTCATCACAAGGAATTTGTCTTGGTGCAAATGCTTTCAGTGTACATAAAATATCTTATATGTACCCATTTCATGTATTCACAACTATGTATACACTTATACTTATTATCTTGTAAACAATTGGCAAATCAAATAAATAAATAAATAAATAAATAAATAAAATAAAAGAAAAGATACATTCGTCAAGAATCAAGAATCATCAGGTACTATACTTAATGATAGTCATAGGGTACAATAAGCAATCAAATCATAGTAGGAAATCTTAAGGATACAAGTGATAAAGTTACATTTATACAGTCACAAGTGGGAGAGGATGGGTGATAAGGAGTGATGAGAAGATTAATAGTAATAGTAATGCAGACTTTGTGAATAGTTGGACGGTGTTGAGGGAATTATTTGTTTAGCAGAGTGATGGCATTCAGGGAAAAACTGTCCTTGTGTCTAGTTGTTCCATTTGGTCATTAAAAGCATTTTCCACTATCCCAGATGTCCAATGGATCATCCAACAATTTCTTTTCTGAATTTCCTAAGCCTACCAGTTGGACCAATAATGTGTGCAATTTTGTTTAGATTGAGTGGGATGAACACAGATCATGCTGTCTAAAAAAAGGGGAGGTGAATAAAGTGTAATCATTGACCATATTAAACCCATTGTGTGAATATTTATCCTTATGGTTTATGCTATGTGTGAAGATTTATCTGTTGCATGTATATAGTCCTCATGCTACTTTACAAAGTATGGTAACACCATCCTTCCACATGCTGCATTTGAGTTATATGATTAATTCATGCTCATTCTTTGCATCGGACCTCATGCAAGAAGAAACTATAGCCCAACCTACCATAAACATAATTGTAAAAGACAGACTAGAAATAAAAGTTTCGAAGCAAAAAAAATAGTAAGAGAACACCTGTCTGATGAACACAAATCACCAGGGCCTGATGGATTACATCCCAGAGTTCTAAAGGAGCTGGCAGATGTCATCTCAGAACCACTGTACCACATCTTTCAAAAATCCTGGAGCACCAGGGAATACTGGAGGACTGGAAAAGAGCTGATATGGTTCCCATGTTTAAAAAAGGAAAATAAACAGACCCAGGAAACTACAGACCAATCAGCCTAACATCAATATCCAGGAAGATATTGGAAAAGATAATAAAAAAACATACACACACAAAAAAAAACACCTGCCAACATCTAGAAACGAGTAAAGAAATAACTAGCAGTCAGCATGGGTTTGTTAAAAGCAGATACAGATAGTTATAATAATACAGATAATCAGAGTTGGAAGGGACCTTGTAGATCATCTAGCCCAAGCGGGAGACCCTACATCATTTCTGACAAATGGAAGTCCAATCTCTTCTTGAAAGTCTCAACTGATGGCGCTCCCACAACTTCTGAGGGCAAGCTGTTCCATTGGTTGATTGTTCTCACTGTCAGAAAGTTTCTCCTTGTTTCCAGGTTAAATCTCTCCTTGTTCAGTTTCCATCCATTATTCCTTGTCTGGCCTACAGGAGCTTTAGAAAATAGCTTGACCCCTTCCTCCCTGTGGCAGTCCCAGATCATGCCAAACCAATCTTATTTCATTCTTCAACATAGTGACTAAATTAGTAGACCAGCAAAATACGGTGGACATAACATACTTAGACTTCAGCAAGGCATTCAACAAAGTAGGCCATAACCTACTTGTTGGTAAGCTGGAAAAAAGTGGGTTAGATAGCAACACCACCAGATGGATTCATAAGTGGCTGGCAAACTGTACTCAATGAGTAGTCCTTAATGGGTCTACATCTACATGGAAGTAAGCAGTGGGGTGCCACAAAGTTCCATCTTAGGGCCAGTACTCTTCAATATCTTCATAAATGACTTAGATGAGGGAATAGAAGAAGAATTTACCAAATTTGCAGATGATACTAAGCTGGCAGGAATAGCTAACACCTATAGGTTTAAGATCCAGCTGGGTCTTGATAGACTTGAACACTGAACCCTATCTAACATTGTGGGCTTCAGATAGAATGAAAGTGCAATACTGTGCTTGTAATTTTGTATGGAAGTATCCAGAGCTATAGAAAATAAAGATAATAACCAACAGCCACGTAGATTAAAAAAAAAAACCACGTTCCACCTTAGCATCAGCTGGGTGATTTTGGATCAGTCAGTCTCTCAGCTCCACCCACCTTGGAGAATTCTTGTTATGGGGAAAATAGAAAGAGAAAGGAGTATTGTATATGTTTTCTGCCTTGAGTTACTCAAAAATTATAAAGGCAGGATAAAAATCTAATAAAAAATAAATAAAATTGTATTTTGGATTCCAGCAATTGAAAACTGATTGTTGAATGGGCTAAACCAGGACTTTGTCATCTTTAACTCCGAATGGGGTGGCACTGCCCCAGAAAGATCCAGTCCACAACTTGGGGTTTCTCCTAGACTCGTGACTCCTGCTCAAAGAGCAGATGGCAGTTGTGGCTAGCAGAGCCAGTGTGTGCCAGTGGCGGCCTTTCCTGGATCAGGATTTCCTGTGCTCAGTTGTTCAGTCCCTGTTCCTCTCACGATTGGACTATTGTAATGCGCTCTCCATAGGGCTACCCTTGAAGAGCATTTTGAACAGTGGTGGGATTCTACCAGTTCGCCCCTATTCGGTAGAACCGGTTGTTAACATTCTAAGCAGTTTGCAGAACCGGTTGTTGGAAGAAATTACTGGTCTAATCCTGTAAGAAAGGCAGGAAGGAAACATTCTGGTGTTGCTTACAGAAACTGCCTCTCCATTAACCCTTATTACATTCTTGGCAGGACTAGACTTCCTGTCTCAGGAACTTCTCTGGAGTTTTTTCCCCTTCTTTTGCTGGTACTTTGCTTGTGTGGAGTGACCATTCAAAGTTACAAATGGGTGGGATACGACAGGGTTAACTACCGGTTCGGGATTTATGAGCTTCCCTGCACGCTGGGAGCCGCGCGCCTATAAATCATCATCAGCAGGCTGCATGCAGAGAAGCAGCCTTTGAAACAGCCCTTTTTTCTTGCTTTTTTAATTGCAGCTGTGCCTCGTTCGGCAGCTGAAGTTGAAAAATCAGGAAATAAAGATCAGGTAAGAGCCCGGGTGGGCAGGTGAGCAAAAACATCAGCAGACATAGAACCGGTTCTATGTCTGCTGCTCTTCAGAGCTACCGGTTCTACAGAGGTGGACAGAACCGGTAGAAACAATGGTTACAATGGCACTGAAAAAAGTGACTTATGACCATTTTTCATACTTACGACTGTTGCAGCATCCCCACAGTCATGAGAAGCCAGGCAAGGAGATGCGTGCCTCGATGTGAGTGATATTGAGTTGGCCACACCCAGCCAATAATATGACCACCAAGCCACACCCACCAACTAAGCCATGCCCACAGAACAGGTTGTTAAAAAATCTGTATCCCACCCCTGATTTGGAAGGTATAGTTAGTTCAGAGTGTGGTGGCATAGGCAGTTTTGAGGTCCCCAAGAATGGCCCTTGTAACACTGCTGCTCCGCAAGCTGTATTGGTTGTTGGTCTGCTTCCGGGTACAATTCAAAGTACTGGAAATCACTTTTAAAGCCCTTCATGGTCCAGTTTACTTAAGAATCCATCTCACCCCACTGGGATTGGCCTGTCCTACTCTTGTTGGCAGAGGAGGCATGCTGTAGGTCTCATCAGTCTGATTGTCCTGGCTGGACGGGAGTGCAGGGGGAGGGCCTTCTCTGCTGTTCCTCCTGTCCTCTGGAACAGGGGTCACCAACCTTTTGGACCTCAGGGACCACCAAACTCATAATTTTAAATCCTGCAGACCACTAATATGAATTTTGACAGATGGTGGTTTGCTGACGTTGGTGGGAAAGTTGGTCCCATATTCCAGAGCTGCAGTAATCACAGGACTGGCCTTTTGGTCATCCCAGAGCAGCTGCTCTTCGACCCGGGTGCACCAGCCTGCCATGAGGTGGAGGAGCTGCTCCAGGATGATCAAAGGGCCAGTCTTGTGATTGCTGCAGCTCTGGAATATGGGTCCGGCCCGTGCTGGGTTAGAAATCTCGGCCGTAGGGGGTGGCACATGTAATGTGCAAATTTGCGGGTGGTACAACGTACAAAAAGCAGCACAGCCCTCGCTGGCCAGGACGAGGTAATGGTGCTGTTGTGGCAAGAGAGAGGTGGTGGCATAGGTGGTCTGAAGTGGTGATGGAGATGGCTGGAAGGTGAGGGAACATCACGCTACTTGCATTTGCGCAGCATTAGCAGTCCGCCTTCGCTCAAGGAGCCCGGCTGAAGTTTCCCGCGCCATTTGCACTTCAGCACTTTGACTCCCAGGGATAGGAGTTTGACCAAGCTATCTGCAAAATCATCTCCCTCTTGAGGAGCCTTCTCAGAAGCAGTGCGGGAAACTTCAGCCGGGCTCTTGAGAGATGAGAGTGACTCCGGCTGCTTTTCTCCATGAGCGCTCTACTCAAGGAAAGATTTGCACTTGGCCAAAGGGTGGGGGCAGCGGGTGGGCAGGCCATATAACACAGCCCTGTGTTCCAGCACAGCGTGGATTAATTGCTTTGGGGGAGTGCTTTGGGGGCATTTCTCTGCGGACCATCAAAATTTTCTTGTAGATCATCAGTGGTCTTCAGCCCACCGGTTGGCTACCACTGCTCTGGAACATCTTGCCTCCCAATATGAAGTTGGCACCAATCCTTCTATCTTAGAGCCTAAAGACGTGCCTCTGCCAGTTGACTTGCAACCCCAATGGAGGTAGTTGATCAACTAACAACAGCTCCCACCTCCCCCAACTCTGTTCTTGCCCTCCCCAAGTGTGCTTAGATTTTAATGCTTGATTTTAATTTATCTATGCTTGAATGTAAATGTATAGACATATTTTAATGACTATAAGTTGCCCAGAGTTATCCTATGGTAAGATTGAGGACCAATACATTACTTTTAAAAAATGAAATAAATAAATGTGTTTCTCTGCATAGTAGTCCAGTTTATGTTTTTTAATTAAATCCTTTGAAGATATCATTGGTGCGGAAACTTAAAAGCTGGTACAAACTTAAATATGTATATGGGTCAATTTTGGAAATAATACAAGACTTATTAGTGGGTTTATCCTCAAATAAGGAATGATTGTGTCTATCTAAAACAGTGAACTATAAACCATGGCTAATAATTAGTGGCCACTAATTACACTTACATTTCTATGATTTGTTAAAAAAATATTATATCTACATGTTATGATCTAATTCACATAATGTGGAAAAATACATGAGCCAGCTATCTAAGAACTAAGTGTATTATGCAAAAGTAGGATTATTGGGTAAATCATGTTTAGAATAGCTAGATAAACCATGGTTAACTCACACAGTTATAATTTAATTTTTCCTTAGTTTGTAAACTACTGTTTATGATACAATACAAAGACAATATAACTATAAAAACGTTTTAAATGCATGGGCTACTTGCCTCATATTAGCATAAAAAGGAAGATTTTGTATGAATCAGGGCAAAGAGTTTATTTTATTTATATCCCACATTTATTATTTTATAAATAACTCAAGGCAGAGAACATATCTGACACATTTTCTCCTCCTATTTTTTCCTCAACAAAAACCCTGTGAGGTAAGTTGGGCTGAAAGAGTTATCTAGTTGACTTTCATAGCTAAGGCAGGACTAGAATTCAAGATTTCCACCTTTCTAGCCTGATGCCTTAACCATTAAACGAAACTGGTGTATAACCCTTGACTTATGACCACAACTGAGCCAAAATTTCAGTTGCTAAGCAAGACAGTTGTTAAGTGAGTTTTGCCCCATTTTATGAACTTTCTTGCAGTAGTTGTTAAATGAATCACTGCACTTATTAAGTTAATAATATTGTTGTAAAGTGAATTTGGCTTCCCTATTGGGTTTGCATGTCAGAAGGTCACAAAAGGTGATCACATGATTCTGGGACATTGCAACCATCATAAATGTCAGCTAGTTGCCAAGATCCAAATTTTGATCACGTGACTATGGGGCAATGGTCATAAGTGTGAAAACTGGGCATAAGTCACTTTTTTCAGTGCCATTGTAACTTCGGATGGTCATTAAATGAAAGGTAGCAAGCAGAGGTGGGATTCAGCAGGTTCTGACCAGTTCTGGAGAACCGGTAGCAGAAATTTTGAGTAGTTCAGAGAACCAGCAAATCCCACCTCTGACTGGAGATTTTACAGTATCCTTCCCCTGCCACGCCCACCAAGCCATACCCACAGAACTGGTAGTAAAAAAATTTGAATCCCACCACTGGTAACAAGTCAAGGGCTACTTGTAATTTATTGGAGCTGACTTTGACCTTACAAATCTGGTGGTTGTTGACTTGAAAGGTGGATGGGGATATCAGTCTGCACCTTTCAAAGATAATTTCTCAATTCTTATATTTGAATATTCAAATTTTTATTGAAATATGTCAATGAAGATTCTAAGTCATCCAGAGGTGTCTGAAAGTTGAGTCAAATAGCAAAAAAACCAAAAAAGAAATGAAGTCCAGTTGCCATGACTCAATTTCCAGATATTATTGAAACAAATTCTTCAGATATTTGGAAAGATACCTTTTGTTTCCAAGCTGTCACAAGCCTTAAATTTGTGAGAATCCTTTTAAAAAAATACTGTGTTAACTTAAATTTTGCCTTTTGCATAATATTGTAGGTACATCTCTTGCAAGAAATTGCAAAAATAAATAAATCATGAAATAATAGATAGTCAACTGGTGAAGCTTGTAATTTTACCTACAGCCCCTTTCTGTCAAGGCTGCTATGGATATCTAAAAATAGTAGTTGTAAACCCTGTTACCGTTTTCTGCCATCTCTTATAACTGGCAGGGGAAGCAATAAGAAGTGCTGTTATGCCCGTGCCTCATTTGCGTGTGCAGGTGAATGCCTACGTATGACCTTCTCTCATCCCGCACATGGCGGACTCTATCAATTGGCACAGGCAATTAGATCGCCTGCGAACAAACTATTTAATACCGTAACCCCTCAATTTCGCATGGCATTCCGGGATCGGTTGTTCTCATACGGGCCTATCCGTGGTATATCCGGTACTACATCTCCCATCATACCGTGCGCTCTACTTCCTAGTCGATCCGAGGATCTTTGGTAGTTTTAGTGCCCTTCGTCCATCTTCGCTACAGAGCCATGCCAATCGCAACTACACTTCCCAGAATGCTTGTCAGCTTCTCTTGTTCCACCCTTCTCGGTCATCCTCCCCGCCGTAAGGCCGAAAGGAGTAAAATGGCTGCTTCAGAGGCCGGGCCCGAACACTTTCGACGGCGATCGCCGCGCCTCCTGGTTTTGTGTTGAGGTGGGCGGGCGGAAGGGCCTAGTTTCCCGGTGGAACCGGGTAATTACCGAAAGGGTTTGGGAAGCATGTTGGGAGAAGAGCAGATATTACGATCGGAGTTGCGGGGGGTGGGGGGGAGTCTAGAAAGCGTCATTGTAGGAAAGGGAGATATTGGGTGTACGCAATGCAGGAGCCAGCACTGAAAAGATGGGTATGGGTCATTTTGGGGTGACGCAAGAGAAGGTTGTGGGGCGATCCCGTTAGTTAAGATGGAGGAGGGGAGGAAAGGTTGAGGGAAAGTCAGGACCGATCAGCGATCATCTCACCTCGAAGTGGAGGTAGGGCACATAGTAAGAGGGAGGGGAAGCCTTTGGTGGGCTCCCTGATGTATAGGGTATCTAGTTTGAAAATGTGGAGAGGAAGGAGATGGTAAATGGAGTGTTGATGGTTTTTGGGACGAGCATTTCTCGGGGACGTGTCCCATTGATCATTATCACCGTTTATCCGGGAAGAGGAGGGCATGGAAGGGGTGGGGAGCATACCCTTAATTTTGTGGTATGTGTTTGGTATGGAGGACAAGCTGGATTTAGGACCTACTAGTCTGAAGGAGGTGGGTGATGTCTTCTTAAGGACTCACGATGAGGTTTGATTGGGAGCAGGGATTGGTAATCCAGAAGCCTCCATATTTATAGAAATTGTAATCTTAAAAAAAATCTAGAGTAAACCAAATTACCTATCTGTGGTTGAATAACTTTTTGCAGAATTCGTGCTATGGCATTTGTCAGGGCAGTGATAGTGGCAAGAAGGGGATTAGGACACAATATGGCCAAAGAAGACAATAATGCAAATGAAGCTGCCTTGCATCAATCATATAGTTTAGTTTGTATGATTTATTTTTGTCTGAAGTTTTCAGGTCCTCAGCAGCCTATCTGTCATCATTTTTCCTAGTTAAGCATGAGATTAAGTAAAAGATATTTTGAATGCAAAATGTTACTATAGTTAAAATGTGCAATAATAACAAATTATATAATAGGTTGAAGAAATGAGGTGCAGCTCTGATCAAAGATACTTCTGATGTCTGAGTGTTGTATTAGGACAGGAGGTTTAGTAATGAAGTATCAAATTATTGATAATTAAAAACTGACATGTTGAAAGTGATCAGGAAGCCTAAAATGCTGATCAATATATAGTACTGTTAATAGCTGAAGGAGAGTCTTAGTAAATGGTTGGAATAATATGTCTTGAAGAAGGTGAGATCAGAATGTTGGAATTCCAAATAAGCACTGAGTAAAATGGGCAGATTTATGTGTAATCTTAACTTGATAGATAGAATTCTTTATTGGCCAAGTGTGATTGGACACACAAGGAATTTGTCTTGGTGCATGTGCTCTCAGTGTACATAAAAGAAAAGATACATTCGTCAAGAGTCAATAATTATCAGGTACAACACTTAATAGTCATAGGGTATAATAAGAAATCAAATCATACTAGGAAACAGTCAAAAATTGTTAGGATACAAGCAACAAAGTTATGGTCATACAGTCATAAGTGGGAGGAGATGGGTGAAAGGAAGGGAGGATTAATAAAATGGACAGATTTATGTGTAATCTTAACTTGAAATGCAGAAAGCACAAAGTAGAGGGGCAAGATTTAGAAAAGGTAAAAGATAATAGGAAATATTCCTTGGAGGATCTTAAAGTAATAGTACAGAGCAATGCTGGAATGAATTTTTAGAAATAAACTGTAAATTAAGGAATTGGGTAATTGTTAAGTGTATAAAATAAACATGGCTTGAAGTTTCTTATGTAGATCCTCTGTCATAGGATGAAAGTCTGGCAAAGATCTACATATCTGCCGGATAACTGGTTCACTAAACATAAAGAATCGAGAAATAACAAACCTATTTTTCCTCATTAAGTGAAAAAGGTGAAAAAGTCAGGTCTTGAATATTTTCATAATTCAGAGATTCAAGAAAAACTTTTTGTTCTCTTAGCTTTCAATTTTGAAACTGTCCTCTACCAGTGATAACACAACTTCTTGGGCTTTACTCCTATTACATTCAGAGGACTTTCCTGCTATGCTCTTGCTTCTTGATGTTCATTTTTCTAGAGGCATGTTTTTAAAAAGAGAAATGGACCAAGCCTTGAAAAAAAGCAATTGGGGAAGAACCCTAACCACCAAAATTTTGCATAGAATGGTAAGGGCCATACTTCAAAGGTGGGTATTGGTCTTGGGATGGAAGTTCAGGAGTTTCTGTGGGTGAAATGGGCTTAAACAGGTGCAAGTTTTTAAGTTATTCATTTGCTCTAAAGAAAGGCAAGGGTTTTTTTGCCCCAGTCACTCTGGGAAATGGCCATCAGCTGAATAATAGGAGGTCGTCCTTTTTTCATACATACCTGCTTTACAAAACCAAGGCTTGTAAAACCAAGCAGTTTTAAATAAGTTTTCCTGTTTTGGCTAAGTCTGAAATTGTCTGGTTTAAAGTTGCCAACCTATAGATGAGGTAAACGTTTGATGCTCTTTCCTAGTGATTTTCACCCACTCTGTTTGGAAAACAATTAGAAATACCTAATTAATACATTTTTAAGGGACCAATAATTATTCTATAATTTAATTATCCTTATTGCTTTCGTATTTATGAACAATCTGTTTTGAATGATGGGTGGAACAACCTGTTTTGAATGAAGCTTTTGAGACCTGGTTTGAAGTTCAGATATCTGGCTTGAAGATCAAATATCTAGAAGTAGCTTCTGCAAAATTGAGTAGTGGCTTTCCCTCAGTTCTATGCAAATAGAAGAACTCCTTATAATATCAGTACTTAAATCTGGATTCTCATTAATCTCTTGTTCCTCTCAGCTTCTAGGATTTCTACTGCTGCAGACATGGAAGAGGAGAACCAGCACTCACCAGTCAGGGAGGGTTCGGCACATAGTGGTGAGAAGCCAGCCAGCGAACCTTCCCTTGATTCGGATTGGGACCAATCAGGCACCCTCTGTATTGGCCACATTATCATTTTGGTAATAGCTGCTCTATTTATCAAGAGATTATGGGATAGTGTGATGGATGGGGTGTTTCTTACTGTTGCAGCACAAAAACTCATAGTCACAGGGATAGGGAACAAAAGAAACTGGTTCATATTAAAGTAGTGCACAGAAAGTGATTTTGTTGAAAATTAATTTGTACTGATGCTGGTAGAGACAACATGGTGTTCTTTATATTATGTAGTCACAGGCCTTTCTTTTAAATTCTGCAATAAACATGACTATTCCTTGTACTCTTGATTCTAAGTGTTATTTGAGTGTCAACAAACAACTTCATTGATAAAACATTTCTTTCTTAGATTGTGACATGACAGTAAGGTATTCTATCACTGGAAAAAGATGTTGTAAACTAGAAAATGCCATGACAGTTGGAAGCCATCATGTCTCCTTATGATCTTAGAAAATCTTTGCATCATCTTTCATTTTTTTCACAAATTAGAAGACTGTTCTGCATTTGAGAACTAGTAAAAATTGAACTTGATAAGATGCTTTAGAAGCAGCTGGAGTTTTGTATCAGGAGCCTTGTTTTGTTCCTTTTAGCATTGTAATTGGAGCATCAGGAATATCCTAATAGTAGTTTTTAAGCCTCCTAAAAATTAAAAAGGAAACATCGTTGTACAAAATATTGGGGAAAAACAACTTTATATTTCTTGAGTATCTCAAAGCTTAAGACTTTTTTGAACCTAAGATTTTCAAGCAGTCAGATGACATTGCTGAATAGTATTGCAACAAATGCAATAGCTAATCAATATTAAATAGTTTGTCACATGCAGCATCTAATATATTGTGTAGATTATCAAAATGGAAGAAATCTAGAGTTACTCATTTAAAATCCATTGAAACAATGGAAGAATTCTCAATAAAAACTTACAAGTTTGGAAAAAAGGAAATGGAATTTTATTAGTCATGCTAACTGAAAATTCATTGATTTCAATTGGCTTTCTCTCTAAATTTCAGTCATGATCCAGTCAAATAGAGTATTTTTCTTTTTCTACAGTATTTTGTTGTATTAAATAAAGGTAGGAAATAAATATCTAGAATTATATGAATCTAAAAGCTAAAACAGGTACAACTATAGATTTAAACAGGATGGTTTCTCTGTATTTTTCTTTTCTTGAAAACAGCAGTTCAAGGTATTTAAAGCAAGAACAGCAACAGGAGCTATCAAACAGGCTTTCAGTTCTCAAAGTAATAATTATTTTTGACCATTTATTTTATTAAATGTGGGTACTACTGAACCCACTGAGTCTGATGATTGCTTTTGACCATGGTAAATTAAACAGTAATAAATTATTCCTAAAATTTTAACAATGCTAAGTTTAATTTACAAGATGACTCAACCATTAAAAGGCATGCTGATAACTCAGATTTAAAATGTTCAAAAAAGCTAATTTTCAAAAATGAAATAATTATTCTGGTAGCCAGTCTGATTCCAAAAGGAAACTATTCCATAGTGTTGCTGTCATGATTGAGAAACATTATTGCTTAGTTTCACTGCCTCATCAGTTGGGTTTTCATTAGGTAATTATAAATTGAATGTATGATTATACCTGTGGAATAATAAACAGTCTTCTAATGATATCAACAACAGTTAATAGCAGTATCATTTCCATTGCATCTTAGTATCACAGTGCTCATTCTTTCTCTAAGGTAGGTTAACTGGGAAGGATATCAGTCATAATCATCCAGTGATTTGATGGCAATTCAGATTTCTCTTGCTTTATTTTATTTTCAGTTTTTGAACTAGCATGCAGCAGAGTCTTTCTAAATGTTTTGTAATAATTAGATTCTTAAAATGTTTACATGATTTCATAACTGTTTAGATTTTATTGAAGTACATGGGAATAATTAAATATGCAGGTTTGCAACATGTCATCTACCGAAGGTAATTTTAAAACAGGCACAAATATTGTGCTGCTTTCTTCACATTGGGTTTCAGCTCCTAGCAACCCTTGACAGAATAGCTGTCATTTAAAAAAAAAAAAAAAAGGATATATGGAGGGCACCCTGTTGTCCATTTCTGCTTTGGAAGGTGCCTGTTCCTGAGGATAATCATTTGAGTTTCTTTAATATTGTAGAAACAGCTTTATAGGCTCACTGGACTATATCCTGAATATACCGATAGATGTTTTATCTTTAATAATATATCTGTACTGTACCTAAAACATACTAAATTTGGACTAGGTTCCAAAGAATTTATGATGCTAGTATGGCTCTACTCCCAGCTTTGTATTGATTTGTGTTCTCTAAATAAGCCACTCTATTACCGATGGGCCTTCCAAAACAGCATAGAGTGGGCTTTTCTTGATGTAGTGATAAAAAGTTATTTATCTTTTTTATAGTAATTTTTATAGTAATTTTTATTAATGTTTACAGATACAAAGCTAAAAAAAACTAATACAAACTAAGAAAAACAATAGAAAAAGAAAAAAAGTAGAAAAATTAGTAAAAAAGAATAATATATAAGAAATGACTTTCTCCCTTGGTCATGACTAGTCAAGCAATTTCAGTAATTTATCGCCTTGTCTGATTCTATTACAAAAGTTTAACCTTGATCATTAAACCAACTTAATATTCATTCCTTTGTTTTTAACAATTTTTATTTTTAATTCCTCTGAACAGCATCCTAGAACTTGATTTCTTTTATTTTCATTTTATCTTTTCTCAGAAATGCCTTCAATAACTTTAACATGTCTCTTTTGTAAATCCAAAATAAGAAAGTTATTCAAGTCATCTTTCTGGTTTGTTGTTTATACGTTCTTTTTAATTATTAAGATAGCCTGCTTCATTTGCAAATCCAGTGTAACATCTTTATGTCATATATAATAATTTACTGTTCCTTTGTAACTGCATATTTCTCTTTTTTCCCCCTTTACTCCAGCTCAAGTGTGTATTTTTCCAATTTTTAAAAAATGTAGCAACTGCCTTTATGCAGGAAAAGAAATTTTGGAACAAAATCTCATTGTGTTATTTGTTTATCAATCAGTGTCTTGCTGTCACTTTCCCAATTTAAAGAATTCTTTTACAGTTAAATTTGATTAGTTTTCAGTTACTTTTTTTAAGATCAAAGATTATTAGAACTAGAAATTAGAACTAGGGTGTCTGATTTTAACTGTGTTAAAATAAAGTTTCAATGTGGAGGGAATGCATCTCAAATACTTGCTTCCAAAGAGATATATGTCCATGAGGTTATGTTTCCTGGAAATAAACTCCATTTTAAAAATTAACTTTTAACCAACTAAACTAAACAGGTTCTTTTGAGTGCACCCAATTCATTGGGCTTAAAATACAAAACAGCTAGTGCAACATAAATCCCTAATACACACACACACACACATACACACAGCATTCACAAGCTGTTCACAAGCTCACCATTATTCCACTCTTCCCCACTACTACTACTACAACTCCTCCTCCTTGTAAGTACAAGTAGTCCTCGACTTACAATCATTCCTTTAGTGACCATTTGAAGCTACAATGGCACTGAAAAAAATAATCTGACCATTTTCACAGTTATGACTGTTGCAACATACCCACGGTCATATCAAAATGTGGATGTTTGGCAATTGGCTCATATATATGATAGTTGCAGTGTCCTAGAGTCATGGGATCACCTTTTGTGATATTCTGTCAGGCAAAATCAATGGGGAAGCCAGACTCATTTAACAACTATATTACTAGTTTAACACTCCAGTGATTCATTTAACAACTGACAAGAAAAGTTTTAAAATGAGGCAAAAACTCATTTGACAACTGTCTCATCTAACAATGGAAATTTGGACCTCAGTTGGGGTTGAAGTCAAGGATTACTTGTACTGCTAAAGAAATTCTCTTTCTGGCTGTTTTACTCATAAACACACCTTCATCTCCCCCACATACCCTCACACCAGCACAATTTTTATAGCCACCATTGTTGTGCTAGCTGTGGAGGGGTCTTAAAGAGACACAAGTGCTGGCTATTTTCTGAACAGCCAGCCCTCTCTCAGTTTTCTAAGCAGCATTCACTTTATCTTCCAAAGAAAACAGACTATATTAGCATAAGAGGACTTGTGCTAAAAAGAATACCAAAAGGAACAGCCCTGCAGTCTTGAAGCAGTAGAGTAGATCAGGTGGACTCAGGCAATTTTGTGTCTTGGTTAGGCATAAAGTCCAGTTCAAAGTGAAATCAATAGTATTAAAGCAGGTTTTTTACTGCAACGGTCTCAACTAGAATTTTTGTTCATTTTTGTGCTGAACAGAACATATGGACTAGATTAGTACATGGAACATAAACTATAGAATAACAGTTGGAAGGGACCTTGGAGGTCTTCTAGTCCAAGCCCCTGCTCGAGCAGGAGACCCTATACCATTTCAGACAAATGGCTGTCCAGTCTCTTTTTAAAAGTCTCCAGTGATGGAGTACCTACAGCTTCTGAAGGCAAGCCATTCCACTGATTGATTGTTCTCACTGTTAGGAAATTTCTCCCTCGTTCTAGATTGCTTCTCGATTGGTTTCAATCCATCGTTTCTTGTTTTGTCTTGTGGTACTTTGGAAATACATTGACCACCTTATCTTTGTAGCAGTTCCTCAGATATTGGAACACTGCTATCATGTCTTTCTTTGTTCTTCTTTTCATTAGATTAGACATACCCAATTCCTTCAGCCATTCTTCATATATGTTTTGATCTCCAAGCCCCCTAATCATTTTTGTTTTTCTCTGCATTCTTTCCAGAGTCTCAACATATTTTTTGCATGGTGGTGACCAAAACAGCAATATTCCAAGTGTGATCTTACTAAAACTTTGTAACGTGGTACTAATACTTCATCTGATCTTGATTCTATCCCTCTAGTAATGCAACCTAGGATTGCATTGGCTTTTTCGACTGCTGCCATACGCTGTTCATTCATATTTAAGTGATTGCCAGTAAGACTCAAAGATCCCTCTCACAATTACTGGTATTGAGCCAAGTTTCACATAGTCTGTACCTATACAATTGTTTTTTCTTGCTTAAGCATAAAACCTTACTTTTTTCTACATTGAATTTCCTTTTGTTAGTAGGGCCCAGCATTCAAGTCTATCGAGATCCATATGGATCTTGAACCTATGTTCTGGTGTTTGAACTATTCCTGCCAGCCTAATGCATCTGCAAACTTGATGAGTTCCCCTTTTATTCCCTCATCTAGATTGTTTATGAAGATATTGAAGAGAACTGGGCCTAAAATGGAATCTTGGGGAACCCCACTGCTTACTTCCCTCCATGAGGATGTAGTTCCATTAAGGATTACATTTTGAATACAGTTTGTCAGTCAGTTACAAGTCCATCTGGTAGTAGAATTGTCTATCCCACATTTTTTTAGCTTACTAAGAAGTAGGTGATGGTCTACTTTGTCAAATGCCTTACTGAAATCTAAGTATATTATGTCCACAGCATTTCACTGATCCACTAATATAATCACATGGACAAAGAATGAGATAAGATTTGTTTGGCATGATCTGTTTTTGACGAACCATGTTGGCTTCTGGCTATAACTTTTTTTGCTTCCAGGTGTTTGCAGATTCATTGCCTGATTATCTTTTCCAAGATCTTCCCAGGTATTGATGTCAGGCTGGTTAGTCTAGTTTCCTGGATCTGGTTCTCCCCCCCCTTTTTTTTTTTTAAGATAGATGCCACATCAGATTTTTTTTTCATTTCTGTTCAGTTGTAAAAGATCCAGGTCTGATTGAAGATAAACTACAAAAGGAAATTTTGCATCAGACTTAGTTGTCTGAGCAAAATTCCTATCACCCATAACCAAATGAATGTTAATTTAGAAGTTTGACTTTAATGCAGATAGTCTTGACTTACAACATTTGTTTAGTGACTATTCAAAGTTATAACTGAACTAAAAAAAGTGACTTAGGACTGGTTTTCACATGACTGTTGCAGCATGTTCACATGATCAAAATTTGGGCACTTGGCAACTGGCATGTATTTATAACAGTTGAACTATCCCAGGGTCATGGGATCATCATTTGTAACTTTTTCAGCTTGCTCCCAACAAGCAAATTGGGAAAGCCAGATTCTCTTTAAGAATCCCATGATTCACTGAACAGCTGCAGTGATTCACTTAACAACTGTGGCAAAAACTCACTTAACAACTGTCTTGCTTAGGAATGGAAATTTTGGGCTCAATTGTGTTCGTAAGTCAAGAACTACCCATAGAAGAATTTTGCTTCATTAGATTATATACATTGTGATAGAATTCCATTCCTTATAATACATATGTAATTATCAGTTTTGTAGTTTTTTGAAACACAGTAGCAGATGTTTGTTTTATAATTGTGTAAAGAGAACCTTAAGAGTGAAAATGAGATTACTTGTTTATGCCTTTTATTTATTTGTGTGGTGGATATACAAGAGGTGTGTCCTTTTGCACTTGGCTGTGACACAATTCTTCCTTGTAGAGATGTTCAGCAATTGCTATAAAATATATTGATTATATTTAAATGACCTTTGGCAATTGCCACATTTGATGTCACACAGTAACTGATAACTGTGTCTTCCTGTCTTCACAGAAGGCTTTGCAGCAGGCTGTGGGCAGTGGCTTAGCAGGGGAACTGAAAGATCCGGCGAGTGAGAAAGGTACTAGAAACCAGAATGGCAGGGTGGTATCGGCATCAGAATTGTCTACCTACATCATCAGACTATCTACAGAAGGCCATAGATTTAGAGCTGTATCTGCCATAAACTCAGCCCCTTAGAGGGAAGTATATATCTTGTAGGCAATCCACAGTCACCTTTTTGTGAGATGAGCCATTATATAAATTGGTTTAATAATTCAATCTTTAAAATTAGATTTTTTTTTCTCAGTTACCATATTACCCACGATATTTTAAAAAATTAAAATTGTTTTATTTGTATCTACATTTCTCAGTTTTTTCACAATACTTTCACCATACTTCCCAAATACAAAACAATCAAAATAGTAAATCCAGAATGCAGAACTATTGTTTATCAAATTTGCTGGATTTCAGCAAATCCCAAATTAGCAATCCCATCAAGCATGACCATTGATGAATAATGTGGATACAGATGTGTCTCTGGTGTAAAGGTGGATAATTTTTTTGCATGAAAGCGAATATTTGAAGGGGTTGAGGGAAAAAAAAACATGCCTGGCGAAGAGATGTAGACTACCAACAGCAGCTCTGTATAGGTTAACACCATTTGTTTAGTGGCCATTAGAAAGTGACTTACCGTTTTCACACCGTTGCAGCATCTCCATGGTCACATGATAAAAATTTGGACACTTGCAACTTGCCTGTATTTATGACCATTGCAGTATCCTGGAGTCCTATGATCACCTTTTGTGACCTTTTGACAAGTAAAATCAATGGAGAAGCCAGATTCACTTAAGAGCTATGCCATGAAAGGTCATAATGTAGGACAAAACTCAACAACTCTCTTGTTCAGTAACAGAAATTTTGTGGTCATAAGTTGAGGACTACCTGCAGTCATTTTTATAACACTTTCCCAACATGCTCAAAGTGTTCCCTATCTGCCACTTTACCATTCTTATATAAAACAGATACTACTTTCTCCTTATTACAGATGGAAAATTGAGAGATAACGTCTTATTTCAGGCCATTCAAGCAAATTTGTGACCATGCATAGATTTGAGGGTCTCAAAACACTGGTCTATAACTTTAATGGTGACTTAAAGGTAATTGAAAAATTAGGTGTAACTTATTTGTTGTTAAGCAATCTTGGTATATACAGTCTTTTTTAAAAATGCACAAAACTAAAAAGAAGGTTCTTGTGCATATCTGAAGCCAGCTGATTCATAGACTATGCTCCCATTGGTGTTCTTAATACGCTGGCACTATGTAGAATTACATATGAATTCAGTTGTATTATGACATACTATAGTCAAGTGGTCCCCAATTTTTCCAGCTGTACGGACTGGCAGAGGAAAGGAGATGGTTTTGCATGCACGCACGCTGCTTGCGCAAATGGAGCTTCCTGCACTTGCCTGCCACTTGCGCAGCCTGATCGCCAACAGGCCGCAAACCAGTAGCTGTCTGCAGATCAGGGGTTGGGGACCCCTGCTATAGTTGGTTATAAAATGTATATACTTTTTGTTTTCATTTTCAGATGCAGACTGCAAGTGCACAAGTCAAAGTAAATGGTGTTGGAATTCTAGAACTGAAGGTTTTGGAGGAAGCTGGCTGGGAACTGGGGACTTTGCCTTGGCCTATGATAGAAATGATCCAATGGGTGAGGTATGTGGCAATTTCATGTTATTATTCATACTATGATGTAGAAAATAAACAAACATATCTTAATTGAAGAGCTTTACAAGTACCAGTCATTGTAACAGACTACAGATATCCTTGATTTGACTATAGATACCCTTAATAGACAACTACCAATCATTCAAAATTATGATAGTGCTGAAAATAAAACACATAATCAATCTTCAAAGCAATCCTATAGTTTTGTGATCAAAATTTGGGTACTTGCCAACCAACATAAATTCATAATGCTTGCAGTGTCCTGGGGTCACATGATTGCCATTTGTGACTTTCTCAGGAGGTTTCCAACAAGGAAAGCCAGAGGGGGAAGCCAGATTTGCTTAACAACCATATAATTCACTTAATGACCATGGTGATTTGCTTAATGACTGCGATAAAAATTCATAGTACTGATGCAACTCACTTAATAAACTGTTACCATTTGGTGACAGAAGCTCCAGCGCCAATTGTGGTTGTAAGTCAAGGATTACCTGTACAGGCACTTCCATGCAAGTTTCATTTTCCAAGTCATTTCTTTTGAATACTGCACTTGTTTTCTTTGGGCGAAAGGCTTCATTGTATGCCATATGCAGATGTTCTATGGTGATAATAGACTAAAATGGTTTTTTCACATCCACTTCTTTTTCACCATAGAGAGGATATAGGAGATTTTGGTCTATTTTTGTTGATGATGTCAATTTCCATTCTTTCAGGTTTTTCAGGCTCCTTCTTCTGGTATAATGCCTGCCTTGGCTGGAATATTGAATTATCTGGACTGGCCATATCATATGCCCCGGGAAGTCGAGAGCTCTACAGATGCCCAGGCGGTTTAGTAAGTGAGAATCTTCTCAAGCTGCGATCTTGCAGGAGATAAAGTGCACAATGCCACTGAAACTATCACATGAACTATCAGTTTAACACCTTGGAAATTAATCTGCTTTCAAAAACTCAAATAAACTGCTTGGAGGATTTGTGGTATACCATTTAGAGGGCTATTGCTGATTAGACATTTTAAAATGTAATAAATTAAATTAAACATGTTGATATGATGGAGCCATCCCGCCCCCCATCTGTAATTCCAGATGGACTGGAATTCCCATTATCTCAGCCTGTAAGTCCTATTTGTCCTGTCTGTCTGTCTCCCATTATGGAGTTATAGTCTGACACATCAGGTCAGTACAGTAACAGATTGGGGATAGGCTGAAATAGAATAACAATGCTTACTAAATAAATTCAGAAATGTGTTTTTATATAAATCAAAGGGCTATTTTAGAATTATTCTAAAAAGTAGTACTGAAGAAATGGAATGGCAGCCCTGACTGTATTCTAGAGGCCCTTAAAGATCTGGCTCGTCTACATTCTGGGTTGAGGTGCTTGGGACTTCTGCTGGGTGCATGATGTTTGTTTTATGCCATCTGTTAAATATTTCTGTGGATTTTTTAATATCTTCGTTTTGCAATATGTCCAGAATCAGCCTGCAGTCAGGGAGTGCCTAAACAAAACAAACAAATAATAAATAGGCCTTGATATCAATACAGGATTTTCTGTATGAGTAATAAGGGTTTGAATGGAACACAGGACTGTACCTGCTGTATTGTACAGGTAGTCCTCAAAATATGACCTGTCACTTAAAGGCAATTCAAAGTTATGACAGACCTCCCAAAACCTACATATAATCCCCTTTCAAAGTTACGGCTGCTACAGTGCCCCTATGGTCATTTGCCTTATAACTGACTGACACCTCTCACCTCTCTCCCCCCTCTCATTCCACCCTGTTGTGACCTTACAGCGAATGGGCCTGTTCCCCACACCTCCTGAAGCAGCTGCCATTTTCAGAGTGCTGACAATTCCTAGCAGAAAGGACATGTTCGCTGCTTTTAAAGCTTTCTGCCCTGATCAGCTGGTTGTTGGGAGGCTGCAAACCTCTTCTGGTTCTTGGCAGGCTTTGGTGAATTAACTGCATGCATGCAAAGCCAGCAGCTTCAGGGGGAGCTTCCCAAAATTGTTCCCTCCCCTAGAAACCCACATTTCTTCACTAAAAAAATACCAGAAACCTTCCCCCACCTTAGGTACTGAAACTAAACTCTCCCTTTGTACTACCCTCCAATCTTAGTCCTCCAATATGTAAGTTACTTGATGAATGATAACACATGCAGCAAAACGGGTAGCTGTAGCAGAAGGTGAGTCCTTGAAAAGCGGTTTAACTGCTTATCTGACTCCCCTCAGAACTGAGCTAGGACTCCTCTAAAGCAGGAGGCAAGTGTTGTGCTCTAGCTGCTGAATTGAACACTGAAAGCAAAAGTAACTTACATATTTTTCCACCCTCTTTCCAGGCATACAGTAAATTCAGCAAAATAGGCAGTTAAAAGGGGTTGAGACTATTTGGAGAGACCCAGTTTACAAGTGTGGTTTCGTTGCCCAAATACAGAGGCTTTTTTGGAAGCCCCTCTGGCTTGGGAGCATGGTGCTGGACTCTAATTTAACTAGTCTCTTTCCTCCCTGCTGGGTTGCTTTTAACCTTGTAAGGTTTTTGCTGCTTGTCTGCCTCCCTTATGGACCCAGCTGCCCCCCGGGCCAATAATGCACCCTATACCCTGCTTAACAATCCGTATGTTTGTTTAATGGGGGCATCAGGGAGAGCAGAGATAAGGTTGTTGATCAAAACTGTCTCAATAGCCACCCCCACTTGTGACTATAATAGACCGACTCCATTCTAGTTGTAGTCGAACACTACTGTACCTGTACTGTGATCTTAGGAAATTCAAGCAAGGTTGAAAACCTGTTGAAGTACCTCCTAGATATGCCTTGAGATGTATAATCAACATTATTCTTCAGATGTACTATGCTATTTAAAAGTCCTCTATAGAAATTGCTCAACATTTAATGCCTTCCACATTGCAAATTTCAGAATTTCTGACTATTGGTTAGGCTGGCAGTCGCTTTTGAGAATTACCACTTGAAATATCTGGGTTATTTTTTTCCCTTGAAGGTGTTGCTTCTTAATTAGGTTAAGAACCTGGATATTGTCTCGGTTTTAATGACAAAGATTTAATATTTTGTTTAGAATGGGGTTTAAAGGACAGGGGGGCATCCCGGTCACTGCAAGAGGAATACTTGAGACAACTGCTTCTAAAAAGAACACAGCTGGAGATGCTGATTTGGTGGATTGACTCCCATGTTCTGATGGAAAGTAACTTATATTGCAATTGCTTGCTTGCAATTGGTTTTTATGACCACAGTCTTTATAAATCACTGTTAAATAATTTATGTAGCTGATATAACACCAGTTAGAAGAAAAGCCAAGAGAAACTGGTTAGAAAATCTGTGGTTGCGACAGATTTTTTTATTTTTTTTAATCTATTTGTATCCTGCCTTTATTATTATTACAAATAACTCAAGGCAGTGAACATACCCAACACAACTTCCTCCATTTTGCTCCACAACAACCTTATGAGGTGAATTGGGCTGAGGAAGGTTGACAGGCCCAAGGTTACCCAGATCACTTTTATGGCTAAGGCAGGACTCAAATTCATGGTCTCCTCATTTTTAACCTGGTGTCCTAACCAGTAGACCAAATCGACTCTCACTAGTTAGAGTACACTATTCTTTGTAATCTGTTCTTGTTTGGTAGTAGCAGCAAGATCAGGGTGGGATTCAAATTTTGTAATAACCAGTTCTGTGGAGTACGGCCATGTGACTGGGTGGGCGTGACTTCTTTTTTAGCACACAACACCACCCCCAGGGTTTTGGGCCTTCTGAGCCTCAGGAAAGTCTCCGAGGGGGGTGTTTTGCTTCCAGAAGGCTTCCCTGCCGTTCAGGAAGGAAAAGGAGCATGCTCCCCCCCTTCCCCCCTGGTCTTTTTGGGGCCTCCTGGGCCTCAGGGGAGCTCCTGGGGGGGAGGTTGCTCCCAGAAGGCTTCCCTGGGGCTCAGGAAGGCAAAAAAATGGAGGGGGGCTATCTGGGCCTCAGTGACCCTCAGGAAAGAAAAAAAATGGAGCATGGGGGGACACACAGCACCCCCCCTGTGCTCCATTTTGGGGCCTCAGGGAAGCCTCTTGGGCGAAGCAGTAAGTAAGCAACGGGAATCCTGGCACAGCTGATCGTAGGAACAGCTGATTGTCAGGAGTGGGGGGGGAAAGGAAATATCTTAAGGAATGACTGAGCGGGGAAGAATGCAGTCAGCGATGTCGGGCATGCACGCAATGTTGCACATGCGCGATAAAGACTGACTGGGAGGGAGGGGAGGAGCGGGGCAGGGCTAGGCAGGGGCACAAGTTGCCGGTTCTCTGAACTGTAATCCCACCCCTGAACAACATGCTCTAAAGCAGTGTTAAAAGTTAAAAGTTGGCATCTTTAAAATGTGGAGGCTTCCACACCCATGGTTGACACAGAATTCTGGGAGTGGAATATTATATTAAATATGTTACCTTTGAAAAACACTTAATTTACAGGGAGAATAAAGAAGAATAGTTACAAGTTCTGATACATAGATCTGGATTTGAAGTTCACAAAATGCTCAGGGAAGGCCCTCCCTTGAAAACAGCACAAGATAGCTACAAGAGTGACGTAAATCTGCATTGCCGTATTACTTTGTGGGTGAATTTCTGATTCTGCCATCTGTAAACTTCAGATGCTCATTGTATCTTCACTATAGTCTGGCAGATTCAGTTGCCTCTTGCTTTCTTGGATCTGAAGAAGCCGCAGATTCCAGCCAGTTATTATATCTATGTCTCACTTAGGAGAAATGTTCCAGGATGCTGTTGGCTGAAAATCCTAATCCTGGAGGCATATGTAATGAGGAAGGAGATAGTTTTTAAGTACACAAGGTCAAAATATCTTATTTGACCTGTTGAGGTCAGTGGGGATATAGTTATACATTGATTCAGCTCTCTAATAACGTTTATAAAATGCTGCTGTTGGTAA
Organism: Notechis scutatus; assembly: GCF_049901735.1. Taxonomy (NCBI): domain Eukaryota; kingdom Metazoa; phylum Chordata; class Lepidosauria; order Squamata; family Elapidae; genus Notechis; species Notechis scutatus. The sequence goes on along the minus strand of NC_142025.1, from coordinate 102,697,244 downwards.
CTTTGTGTAGAATAGTGCATAAGTCCCTATTTGCTGGTTTGGTACTACCCGAAGGCTTCTGTGTGTGCTAGGATCTTAGGTTATATAGGGTTTCTACCTTTTGAAATTTTAAGATAAAGACTAGAAAGCAAGAGACTCTGAGTTCAAGTCCTGCCTTAGCTATGAAAGTCAGCTGGATACTTTGGGCCAGTCATTCTCTTTCAGCCCAACCCACCTCACAGGGTTGTTGTCGAGAAAAGAGGAAGAGGAAGGTATGTTAGGTATGTAATGGCCTTGAGTTTTTTGTATAAAATAATAAAAGTGGGGTATAAATAAATAAAATAAACATGGGCTCTCTGAAAAGACAAATAGAAGGAATATCCTATTTTTTTCCATTTCTCAACAGTGGGGATGAAGATATAGAAGAAGTGGAGCTGGTGGCTGAAGTGCGACTGGGGGACATTGGTGCTCTCTCAGGCATCTCCAGAAGAAACCTCTCCTGGAGGAGGCAAAAGGCTGGTGTGTGGGCTTGCCTGTATATGCATATGCAAATGAGGATAGAAATGCAGGTAGCCCTTGACCTATGACCAGTTGCTTACCAACCATTCAAAGTTACGACAGACCTTCTCAGGAGTACATATGATGCAGTTCCAAGATTCTCATGACCACCTGCACTCTCTGTCATATGGCTGTATTTTGGATGCTTAGAAACCGGCCCATATTTTTGGTCATTTGCAGTGTCCTGTGGTTACATTTCCTCATTTTACAACATTAACCCAATAACAATTCCAGTTTTTGGGAAAACTGGTCCATAGCAAACCTTTGGCTCATCTTATGACCGTTTGCTTTATGACTGTAGCGATTGCTTAATGACTCCCCATTCCCCCAAAGAAAGTAAAAATGGATGCTGACCAGCTTTACGACTTAGACTGTAATGTGTAGGCTCCATTATGGTTATAAGTCAAGGACTACCAGTATGGACAAAATAGAGAGGGAGGAATCTTCAAGCCTTCTTCTATTCCTACTCATTTTGTTGACCTGGAACCAACAATTTTATATTATGTCCAGTGAAACTGGGCTGGCAAGCCTAGTGGTGAGATACAAAAAGGTGTTAACTGTTCAGTCCCTTTCCCCAATTCAGAGTTGTGTATGTTTTGATATAAGGAGCTACATTTTCAAATACAGGTAGTCCTTAACTTACAACCACAATTGAGCCAAAATTTGTATTGCTAAACAAGTCAGTTGTTAAATGAGTTCTGCTCCATTTTATGATCTGTATTACCACAGTTAAGTGAATCACTACAGTTATTAAGTTAGTAAAACAGTTACTAAGTGAAATTGGCTTCCCTAATGACTCTGCTTGTCAGAGTGTCGCAAAGGTAACCACAAAACCCTGGGACACTGAAACCATTACAAATGCATCCCAGTTACCAAACATCTTCATTTTGATTATTTGACCACAGGGATGCTGCAAATGGTTGTAAAGGTGAAAAAATGGTCATAAGTCACTTTTTTTAGTGTTGTAACTTCAAATGGTTACTAAATGAATAATTGTAAGTCAAGGACTAACTGTATGTTTAGCCCAGATTTTTTTTTTCTTTTCATGGAAAACCTTCCAGAAATATTCAAGTTTTGTCCTGCCCCTGGTCCCTCTACTTTCCCTGCCTGCCAGCCTAGAACCTGAAACTTCTTCTGCTGAAGGGAGCCTGAAAAGTAACACTAAGTCCTAGTGCTGCTTAATCCAAGAACTGCTTTGTCAGAAATTAGATTTAGGCTGTTTAGGAGCAACTTGTTTAATGGACGAATAAAACACAACCTTCGCCAATGTGGTGCCTTTCAGTACTGTTAGACTTAATGTTTGAGAAACAAGTTCCGAGTGTTAATTTATCTTAAAATGCAGATTTCTTTTTTAAAATGAATTTGGTGCGTTTCTGATAACTTCATTTGCTTTTACAGCTTGCCTCGGATCATCTCCCCCCTGCTGGCGAGGAAGCAGAGCCTCCCACATTGGTCGCCCCTCTGTTTCAGAGCAACCCCATGTTCTAGACCCACACAGAATTCTGCCTGTGCATAGAACAGATAGGGCTACTTGGACTTCTGATTTAGAGAGAAGCAAGGTTTTGCAGTCCCCTAAAGCAGACAGGACTTCTTCACCCTGTTTGGCCATGACTTTGGGAATTGGCATGGGAGTCTCCACTGGGGGGCAACAACGTCCACAAAGTACTGCTGGCCGAGAGTCTGAATCTCAGCAACGGTCCCAGCCACCACCTGGGAGCTCCCTGGATAAGGCTGATTCCAGCACCTCTTCTTCATCCTCTTGCTCTTCTTCATCCTCTTCCTCCATGTCCTGCCATCAAGGCCTACCTGGTGAAGATGGTGGTTCTTCAAATCCCTGCCCTCCCATTCACTCCCCAGACTTAGATATTTATGATCCTTTCCACCCTACTGATGAGGATAATCTCAATGGTGATTTTGGCTTTGGGGACTCCCCCCGTAAAGAAGCAGAGGGTGGGCGGCATGACCAGAAATATGATCCCTTTGATCCCACAGGCTCCAACCCCAGCTCCTCTATTAGTACTCCTTCACCAGAGGAGGAGGAAGAGGAGGATGAGGAAGAGGAGGATGAAGATGATGACCATGACGAGCAGCCCCCTGATATGTCACATAGCATCAGCCGCATTTCAGAGACATTGGCTGGAATCTACGATGAAAATAGCTTGAGCCAAGATTTCCCAAGCTCAGAGAAAGGACAAGAAGATTCAGAACCAGAAGCAGAACCTAGCAGAGGCTATGAGACTGAGGCAACATGCCCTGCTGAGAGTTCTGAGAGCAAAGGACTTTCTGGTGCTGATTCCACCCTGCCTGAGGAACTTCCCTCAGACCAGGGAGACTCTAAAACTCCAGAACCATGCCGCCGGGTATTCGTGGTGGACTTGGCTCCCAAAGGGCGCTTGGATGCTGAAGCCAAGACTCCACTGGAAGGGAAGGTGTCCTTAGAGGTAGTGACCGTTGGAAATGCTAAGCTAAGAGGTGGAGAGAAAACCTCAAAAGGCGTTGGGCATCCTCGGGCTGGGCGCAGATCGTCAGTGGAATGGGATGGAAGCGGTGGCGGTGAATCAGAAATCGAAGAAGGCGAGATTGTCCAGCCAGAGGATGAGCGGTATAGCCCCATTCGATTGTTTCGAAGTAGATGCCGGCCAGCTGAGCCACGAACTCTCCGGGTGGTGGAAGGAGATGATTTCTTATCACTGCATGCAGACTCTGATGAGGAAGGAGCCTTACAGATTGATTTTAATGAAAACCAGCCAGATCCACGTTGGAAAGGTGTGGATTTGAGGCGGAAAATCCTAACCCAGCGGCGAGAACGCTATCAAGCTCCATCACCTCTGCCTCCTCCGCCACCTCCACCTGCCCCCAAACGCCCTGCCTCCAAAGCTCACTCTGGTTCTAGTTCTGGTTCATGTAAGAAATCAAAAAGAGAACACAAAAGATCAAGAGAATGCAAGACATCGAAAACCAAGGAGACCTATGGCTCTTCCTGGAACCCAAAGAAGAAATCAAAATCACGCTCAAAATCCAAAGAGCGTCGACATTCACACCACAGGACCTCAAGGTCCCGCTCACATCACCGAACATCTCGCTCCTGGTCCCCTTCAATTAGCACCAGCCTGTCTGCCGTTGGATCCTCACATACTTCAGCTGAACGGCACAAAAGCAGGCGATCTAAGTCAAAGGAGAAACGCCATGGCCATTGTTCTCGGTCACGAAGCAGCAGCCGTGCCCATCGAAGTAGGCACAAAGACAAACATCGTGGGGAAGGTGGCAGAAAGAAGAAGAAGCGCTCTCAGTCTCGCTCACGTGAGAAGCATCTCTCCCATCGGTTATCTAAGGACAAAGAGCGAGAGGTCCACCTTCTGGAGGAACCCAAGCCTGAAAAAGCTTTGATGGAACGACGGAGAGATGCAAGAACTGTGGTGCCACCTTCAATCCAGGATCTCAATGACAATGATCTCTTCACTATCAAAAGGACCATTACTGTCAACCAGCAGGAGAAGATGGAAGGACTTCTGGAGACACCAGAGAGTGCTAAGAGGGAGGTGCTGTATGATTCTGAGGGCATGAGCTTTGATGCTTGCTTTTCAGATCGTGAGCCTGCTGAAGAACCCAAATCTAATGCAATGCGGCTAAATCCTAAGGAGGATGCAATTCCATCCCGCAAAGATAAAAGGCCGGAGGAGGACACAAAACAAAAGATGTGCAAGGAAAAAGAACGTAAAAGAGCCTATCTGGAAGACCGCCCAGGCACCCGTGAGAAATACAAAAAAAAACTCAAGGAGGGACCTCCTACTTCTGAGCAGCAAGAATTACCCAAGATAGAAAAAAAAGGCAGAACTGACAGAGACAAAACAGGGAAAAAGATCAAAGCTGGAGGCCACAAAGAAAGTAGCAAGCTGGGATCAGGTCGGAAAGTGAAGCTCCAGTCCAAGGTAGCTGTATTGATCCGGGAAGGGGTGAGTAGCACAACATCAGTCAAGGAAATGGGTTCTATTGGTGTAAAGTTCAGCAGAGACAAGGAGAGCCGCTCACCATTCCTCAAATCAGAGGAGAAGGTGTTAATGGTTGGGGCACCAGCAGCAGGCCAAGGTGAAATGACTGATGTCAAAGAACAAGGCTTCAAGCCCAAAAAAATCAAAGGACTAAAAACTAAAATGGGGGTGAAGAAACTGAAGGGCATCAAGCCAAAGGGTGCCTCAGAGCCCAAGAAAAAGAAGAAACTCAAAGTGAAGACTGGGCTGAAGAAATCCAAAGCTGATAGCTGCAGTCAGGGGGCAATCAGTCCTTTGAGGGTCAAAGAGGAGCCTTCATGGTCTGGTTCAGAAAAATCAGGGGGCACAGCCAAGCCACCAAGTCCTCAGCCATTGGCCCCAGGACAGGAACTCACACCTGATTCCCAGACAGTGGACAGCAGCTGTAAGACACCTGATGTCTCCTTCCTTCCTGAGGATCCCCCTGTTGAGCAGCCCAGGGTGCCAGCTGATGAGCCAGAAGCAGACAGTTTGTCTGAACCCAAAGAGGAGCAGCCACTGCAGCAGCCATCCCATCCTCCCCGTAGTTTGCCCCAACCCCCTGCTCCCATGTCATGGAATCTGCAAGGAGGAGTAGACTGCACTAGTGGTGTACTGGCATGTAGGTATCATGATGGTGGTGTGTGTGTATGTGTGTGTGTGTTGGGGAAGTTTCTGCTACGTGGGGGTTTGTGGGACTAGATTCCAGTTTATTGCAGGCCAGTTTGCAGTATGATTCTATAAATCTCAGACCAAGTAAGGTGTTCCAAAAATAACATTCCTTCTTTTTTTAAAGGAGCTTTATATTGTGGGTTTATTGGGATTTATACTTAGAGATTATGAATAGGCTGATTGATCAAATTCAATACAGGCTTGGATAGCTCAGATACTTGTTGCTATTGATTCTGACTAAATGTTTTTTGCTATCTGGAAAATCCCTGAAATAAAAGCTTAGAAATCCACACTGGGAACCCAGTTAACAACATGAATTACAAAACGAGCGAAAGAAGGAGAAAGTTAATAAATACTACTTCTTTCCTCTTACTAGAAGTTTCAGGTCCTTTATAACACTTTTTGTTACAAGTATTGAGTGCCCTTTCAGAGTGTAGTTTTTACAATCGCTAGTGTAGAAATGGTGGGTGCTGAGCTCCCCCTGATGGAAACTGACCTAAGAAATAGTTGTTTTTTGTTTGCAGAATAGTATGATCATTATTAAGGTTTAACTCTTTGTGGTGTATGATATTCAGAGGATCTCCCAGTATCCTTAAAACCTGCTGGATGAGATTGACAGTCTGTCATGCTGGGAAGAGGGTGGTTAATGGGGTAGATCGCACTTTGAATGCAAACATGCTTCACAGAGTTGTGGGTACCTTTTCCTGGACTTGCATGTTATTTGCATAATCCCCCCCAAAAAAATAAAATATGAGAGTTAAGGAAGCACACCCATGCCTGCTCCAAAGGAACTTTTTTGCATGCTGTTGATAGCTTTAATTCAGGCATGTATTCTTTTAGGATCACGCAGCTAATATGATTTTATGAAAAGATACAGATTTTTTTAAGAAAAAAAAATCATGCTGAAAGCATGGTATGCATGCTCCACTTGCTTCAAAGCATCTTTTTGGCTGTAGATTCAAAGTATTATATATCCTTAGCTTTTAATCTTCCCCAGTTTCAAGTCTTTTGTCTTTCTAAGCTGAAGATAGAGCAAATTAAAGAATACAGTCTGAGATGTGGTACTTGTGGCAATGGGCTGTAAACGAATTAATAAATAAAGTAATAAATAAATAAATAAAGTAATAAAATGTCCTGCCATGGCTATGATTTGTTATGCAAAATGTAGTCTGAGATGGAGCATTAGGCACTTAATTATCTGTTTCCCACTTCCATGCTTTGGAACCATTGTGTAAGACACTTGTTTTTTTTACTTAGTGACTGCCCTGCTCTTCAAGATGGAAGAGGCCAATCTTGCAAGCCGGGCAAAAGCCCAGGAGCTCATTCAAGCAACCAATCAGGTAAACCCAATCAAATTCTGAGATTTGGATTATTGGGTATGAATTTTGAATGGCTTGGTTTCAAAATGTGTTCACAGCAGCAGTGGAGGTTTTTTTGTTGTTGTTCTCAACTCTAAAATTCTTCAAAGATCAGGCTCCAGTGATTCTCCTTGAAATTTTGATAAGGCTTCATTAGAAATTAACTGTGCTGGAAACCTTGATAAAAAATGAGACTCTCAAGGATGTGTGAATTCATCTTGACGCAGACAAGGTTGGCACTATCGGGGGCAAGTGGAGGAGAGGGAGTCAGCTTCAAAGCCCAAAATGCTGTATATTGCAGTTCCCTGTACAACCAAACCTGCCTGCTGTCTGGCAACAAGGTCGGCACCCTGAAAACAGAGAACATCTGGTTATTTTATCTTATGTTTAATGCTTTTTTTTCTTCTGGTTCTCATGGCTGCAGGGAAAGTTTAGAAACCTAGGGGTTTTTTCCCCCCCTTAACGTTTACATGAAATAGGCCTTGGCTGAGGGATCAGAGCTGCTTTTATCTAGAATAACAATTCCCCCCACTCTCCTAAGCTGGCCACTTAATGAACTCTAGAGCTTCACCTGTTTTTTGAAAATTAAGAGAAAAACGTTTATGTAATTTGAAAAATTCTCCTTTTGAAACCAGCATGCATGTAATTAGATTAATAACCTATTTTAAAATATAATGAATGCACTGTTGAAATGTCCCTCCATAGCTTGCTGGCTTCTAGGTGTGTTGAATTCCAAAATCTGTCATTAGACTTGCAAACCAGGCTTTTTGCAGGATACTGACTGCACAAGGTTGTTGTCAGGTTCTTTTTATTTGAATTAGAAGAGTAGCCTTCCTTTCCAGATAAACATGTGAGGCACTGTGGTAAATGTAAATTGCAGGATTTCTCCTTGTAAATGACATAGCATTCTGAAGCTATTTCACAATATAGACTCCATATTAAGAGTGAGATTTATTAAACAACCCAAAAGCATATTATCAAGATTAGGATACAGTATCTAATATCCTTCACCATTGACCATATTAGCAGCTGCTAGGAATTGCACTAGCAACATTTGGAGGACTGCTGTTTCTCCTTTTCCTTCCCTCAATTATAACATTAAAAGAAATGTCAACTCTGCTTACTAATTCTGCAATATCCAGTTGTACCCAATGGGATCTTCTTGTGCACCCAAAGAAGGGAACTCACAGGCCATTGTGACTTTCCTATATATAGGCAAGTAGACTTATTTAGCTGGTAGTTTCAGTTTTGAAATAATGAGATTGTAATACTCTGCTCCACAGTATAAAAAAATGGAAAATATAGAGTATGTTACAGTAGTTGAGCAGGCGGTCCAATTTATTTGTCTTAATCCCAAGCCAAGCCATTTCAACCATGTTTTGTTTACTCTCTTATTCCAGATCTTGACCCACACCAAGCCCTCAGCTTCTTTAGCTCCTCCTCAGCCACCAGCACCACCCACTCATCTGCCTTCCTCACATCTAGCAGTCCCACCCATTTCCTACCATTTGCAAGGATCAATGCCTCTAGGAGGCTGTGGTTCAACTCCTAGCACCCCTACAGGGGGGTTGCCAGGAACTTTGAGCCAGGCTTCAGCAGGTCCTCCTTCTGCTGGCATTTTTGCTTCTTCCTCTGGCACCGATTTGGGCAGTACCAGTTCTGAAGGGCGTGGAGACAGCGATAAGGTAAAAGTCACCAGTCTTTTCACACCTATTATGCAGCTCAGTTAAGGATTCTTTTTTTTTCCAGTATATGTTTTGTTTTTATTAATAAACATTTTGAATATAGTACATTGTCAGGGCATATCATTACAAAAAGGAAACAAAAATATTAACATGTGAACTAATAAAAATAATAGTATAACAGTAATTTCTCTTTATATTAGTTTATTTGTAATTCTGTTAATTATATCAATGTTTGTAATTATAAACCCTCTTTATATTTAATTCATATATAACAACAATCTTCACCTAGTTTCTATCTCTTATCTCTAACCACTCGTAAAATCTATTCCATGTTAAATAATATTCTGTGTCTTCTTTGTCCTTTATTTTTAATGTCAATCTATCCATCTCTGCACAGTCTAGTATTTTCCAAATTACATCTTCATCTTCTCATTTTTCCAATATTGTGCAAATCCTTGCAGCTGTTAATACACGCAAAACTAAATATACAGTGCCTTTATCATAGCCCTCTGGCATTATACCCAACGAAAATGTTTCTGGCTTCAGATCTATATGTTACTTAATCATCTTTTCCAACCATGTATGTATTTTTTCCAGTATTTTCTTGCTTCCATACAAGTCCACTACATATTATAATAAGTACCTGGGGTTTGATTACACTTCCAACATTTGGCAGGCATGTTGCTAAACATTTTTGCCAATCTTGCCGGTGGCAAATGCCACCTATAAAACATATTGTAAAGGTTTTCCTTATATGCAGTAGCCATTGTCAGTTTATAGTTCCTGTTCCAAAGTTTTTGCCATTTATCTAGTTCCATTTTTTTGTAACCAAAAGTTTTGCCCATACAATCATTATTTCCTTGATTTGCTCCTCTTCCATTTTATAACTTAATCGTTATATATATTTTTAAATCAGTTTTTTATCTGTCCCTAATAATATCAAATGTTGTTGGTTCTTTATAGAAATCCCCTGTTTTTGCATCTTTCTCATATCTTGTTTGTATTTGCAAATGTGGCTACTATGCTAAGTCCACCCCTTGGTTTTGCAATTGTTGTCCAGTTTTAAGTTCAACATTCTCATTTAAAATGTCTTTATAAAGTACATTTTTTCCAAATTAATAAGATTTGGATGTATCAATGCTTCCATTGTGGAAAGCCAGACTGGTATTTTCATATAGTTTTGTAATTTAAATTTTCCACATATCTGAAGTAAAGCAATCCTCACATAATGTATTTGAAAATATCTATGTATCGTACTCCTTCCATACCATAAAAAGGCATGCCACCATAATTGAAGATCATGTCCCTCTAATAGTAATAGTCTTCTATGTTTCAAATTCATCCATCCCTTTACCTTTAACTCACAGGCTTGCTTGCAGCTTCCAAAATCCTCTAAAGGATTTTCAGGGTGATTGAAGGGGGAAAGTATTAAATATATGGACATTAATTATGGACACTATAGTTTTAAAATTAAATGTGAACTAAATTTAGTTTTTGTCCATGTTTTCTCCAAGCCTCATCCATTTTTTTCCTCCTGATCCTACTACGCTTAGCCTGAGAAAAGTGATTCCTCCCTGCATGTGAAACAACTGCCTCTGATGCAAGGTGTCTCTTTGCGATCATAATTGCATTGTAAAACTAGATCTGAAAGAGGTCAGGTGGTCGCCATACTTTGGGCTTGGAGCAAAGAAAGCCATGGCCCTGTTTTCCAGCTGGTCAACTTTGGAACCTTGATACCAGTGACTGACAAACTTGATCATCCTTTTTTTTTTTTTTTTTTAAAACAAGTTTTATTAAAAGTTTCAACAGCAAACAAATCATTACATATTAAATCTTTCCCTGTCTTTCTACAATAATTTCCCCAATATTCTCATAAAACACAAACAAACACAAACAAACATAAAAAAAAATCTTTTAGTAAAGTACCTTGGCCCCAGTTACCTCTCTTTGCATGGTCAAAAAATAATAGCACATATCACTCTTCACATTTCTATCTTATTTAATCCATCTTAATTAAATCATTAAATTTGTATCTTTTGCCCATTCATTATCCCTCTATCTCTTCTTATAATAAAAAGAATTTCTCCTGAAATCACTAATCAGAGTATGATGCCTTTCTATCCTCCCCCTAAGTTAGTAAAATTAACATTCAGCATAAACAAATACCCAATTTGGTTCTGCTTGGTACATTCTATCCACCAAAAATGTTTAAATACATTGTATCCTCCTTTTCTTCGATATTTTATTACATTTTAAAAATCAATCATTATTAAAAACTTCAACATTTTAATTTCTTATTAAATCTTAAACCATTCTAATTTACTATTTCAAATATAAATGTTACAATACCATCTTCTGTACCTTAGCAGAATCTTTCTTACAGAAATTTATATTTCATCCTTTGTCTCTAAAAAAATCCTCTTCTCCCATCCAATTTTAAAGCTTTGAGGCTTTTCTCCGCCTTTCCCCTTTCTTTCTTCCCCCACCAAATCTTCCTACCCCCCTTCTTCTTCTAACCTCTGCCTTGCTGGGATCCCTTCTCTGTTGTGTTCCCTTTTTCTCTTGTTTATTATCATTATATTTACTTTGCATCATATTTTCTCTTTCTCAAATGTTTTTTAAATCTTAAGTCCTTCATTTTCCTTGCTCTCTTCCTTCCTTCTTCCTTAGATAAGTTTTGGGATTCAGTGAAGATGGCGTCTTCGTCTCTTCCTTGTTGTTCTTCTTCCGTTTCCATCTGTTCCATTGTCTGTTGGTAATTGACCAGCGCCATTTCTAGAAATAGAAAAGCTTTTTCCATGCCATCTTTGCAGGCTGCTTTTGTTTGCTCATATTCATCCCTCAGGTCTTCAAAAAGGAAAGCCATTATAAATAAATCTTTTCTTTTCTTTATTCCTCTTTCTTCTTACACCAACCAAATATTCCGAGAGAAAGGCAAAACAATCCCAAAATCCACAATCCTCAATAAATCCAAGCAAGCCAAAATTCCCCTTCCTCTTCCAGGGTGGTATCAAACAAATAAAAAAAAGAATCCAAATCTATATTTTAAAGCCTTATTAAGATTATATTTCTGTCCTCGAGTCTTCAAGGCATCTCCTCCAACAAGATCCAAATTTATATATTTTCTTTATCCTCTCCCTTCCGGCTTAATTCCGTCGGGAGGGAGAGTAACTTTCCCTTCAGCACCTCAAAATAGCCGCTTTTTTTCTCTTGTGGAAGAAATCATCAGAAAACCATCTTTTCCAGGAATTAAATTAGATAAATCTCAAAGCCCTGGGTCGACTCAAGAAGAACTTTCACTTTCAATAACTTTCTTCTTCCTCCTGCGCATACTTGCCCGGCTGTCAACTTCTTTGTGGCGGCATTACGGACCGCCGCTGCACCGTCCTGGTAACAGGGGGTTCTGCCGGCCAGGGAGGGGTCTGCAACACCCCCAAACCCTTCCTCCGGATCCCCTTACCTTCAGCTACCCCTGCAGGGCAGCCTTGCTCCGCACCGTCCGGTCGGAGCCCCAAAACGCTAGCGCGGCAGGGATCGCGCAGCTCGCGAATCCCTACCGCCCATGGGCCGACAAACCGAAACCCAAACTTGATCATCCTAAACCTATTTCCTGTTTTGCTGTCATGTATTTCTCCTGCACTGATTTTTTTTGACTGTCTTGCCTGTATTCCCTGCAGTATCTGAAAAAGCTTCACACCCAAGAGCGAGCGGTGGAGGAAGTCAAGCTGGCCATCAAGCCCTATTATCAGAAGAAGGAGATCACCAAGGAAGAGTACAAGGACATCCTGCGCAAAGCTGTCCATAAGGTAAAGCAGTGGCACCACAGAAGGAGGAAATGAGCAAAAATATGAAAGCAGAGGGGGCAGAGTATTTTAGAAATCACTTTCTTTTCTTTTTTCCTTCTCCTTCTCCTCCTCCCCTCCCTTTTAGATCTGCCACAGCAAGAGTGGTGAAATCAACCCTGTCAAGGTGAATAACTTAGTGAAGGCCTATGTGCAGAGATACAAGTACTTTCGAAAACATGGACGGAAGATGGATGAAGAGCAAAGGCCTCCCAAGGAAACGGGGGGAGCAGACAAATCTGGCTTGCCCATGCCCCCGCTCTGATCTCCACTTGGAAGGAATAAATCGCAGCAGCCCTTCTTTATGCAAATTGGCTTGGCTGAGCTCCCAACCCTTTCCCCATCACTTTGTGGGGATAGTGGAAAGGGGGTTGGAGCGATACATTTTGTTTTGGAGGGGTGGCATTTGTAGAGTACAGTTCTTGTGCATCTGCTACCTGCCCTGGAAATCTCTCCCTTGCCTTTCCTAAACACTTTCACAGATTTGGCCACAAAATTGACTTGTGTTTTGCTCTGTAAATACCGATGGCAGAGAATGGGGCTAATTTTAAGTTTCATCACTCTCAAGCATTCATGATAGCAATGGGTGGATCTTATTCCTCTGACACGCCTAGTTTTTACTCATTTTAGCATGTTTTTAATTTGATGGTGTTATCTTTGCCCTCTCGTCAATGGTCATGAAATGGCAGCACCACGGTTGACGTACAGATGGCAGTTTCCTGTCATCCCGGACAGGCAAACATCCCTTATTTTCTGCTTCCAATTGTAAGTTTGTCTGTCATACCCTTTCCCACCCTGTTTATCTTCATAAAACTGCATTTAGCCATCTAAACTGGGCAGTGTGTCAGTGATCTTTTAGCAATGCGATTCTATTTCTTTCACAGGCAGGTGGATTGCTCTTCTAACATGAGAGTGTTTTTCTCTCCAAAGGATGCCTTTTGGATGGCTACTGAGTAGACACTTAACGTTTTGAGGATTGCAATTTCTCCCCTATCTTACAGGAGGACTTGGCATGGTTTTCCAGCTTTAAGTGCCACCATGCTATTTCGTGTGAGATTTCAGACATCAATGTTACATAGAGCAGGTTTCTGAGGGATTTTTAATTTAAACAAGCTGGCACAGACATACAATGAAACCTTAGCATAGGTCTACATTTTACTAACTATAGAGTCAGATCAGATTTCTGTTGAGATGTCAACCCAAAATAACATAAGTCCAAGGCACACAAGATTGTCTGGATGACAGGTAGATTTACATTAATTTGATGCTAATTTTATAACACCTGTAGCAATTTACATCATTTGCATAATGTTAAGCTATTTGTCTCAGTTTGAGGTAAAAGCATGCAAATTATGTAAATAACTGCAATGATGTACTCATATTTAACAAGATGTTGATATTCCTTTCCCAATTGGTCCATTAAAATGATTTTTATGTATTTGGAGAGTAAGTAATGCCATCTTGTGAGCAAGGGGGGTAATTGCATTGGTAATCCAGGTCTTTAGTTTTAAATAGCACTAAGATTTGCACTCTTAGCTGTTCATGGGAATATCATGCTAGAAGCACCTACAATAAGTTCTCCATAGTAAAATCCTGTATCTGCTTGGTATAGTCCAAAGCCTATGCTTTGAAAGTAGCAGTAGTTCAGAAGAAACTTAAATTGTGAACAGAAAGGAAAACAAAACCAATAAAGAAAGGTGAAAGGTAACTTGAGAAGTGACAAGAGCAATGATTGCAGTGCACAACTAGACCTGTGATAGAGTAGGCAAACATTAGGGCAAAATCCTCAAAGGTAAGGGCAATTTAACCAGAGAATTGATGAGCTTATCATGGTTTTCTGAGTCTGCTTGCTGGAGATCATTGGACTCTGAACAGTCACTTTGGATTTGCTTTATTTCTGAAGGTCCCATTTTGAATAGGATTCAACCCACTGACCCATAAAATCACTTTTATTTATAATATTAAGTATCTACATACTGAAGAGATATAGCTACAGGAATTAGAGTAAATAGATATCTACTGAAATGATAAGGATGCCTGAGGACTTGTAAAAGTGGGTTAAGAGTGGTGGGGAAAACATGCTGGCAAATTGCAAGTTGGCTTGTTTTAGCTTACAGATTTGGCCCAAGTGCATAAGAAATGGTAAGAATCTCAGTCAAAATTACAACAAATATTTTTTGGAAGGGGAGTCAGATCATGAGATGGAGAAGTGGGAAATTTTCATCTTCAAGGTGGTTGCTGTGCAATAAGCTTGTACATCTATACTCACATATCTGGGGGAAAAAGTTTCTGAATAATGTTCTTATTCTGTGTGAACATACATTCTTGGATGGTTTCAAGGTTGGGGAAGGCAAGGAGACTAACTGAAATGGCAGAGGGGCTGACTTACGGAAGAGGATTACTGGAAGAAATGCCACATGAAATTGTTGAGAAAAGGGCAATAGGGACATTTGAACATAATGATGTTACTTTGCCAATTTGGATCAGGTATTTGCAGCACTTAAAAAGAATGGCAAAAATGTTTAGGTTTTTTAGAACAGGAAAAATAAAATTTGGGAAGTGAGCATAGAAGACCTGTGGTCCAGGTATTTTACTCATATTATCTGCTAGATAATCCTGCAAAACTTGGTTGGTAGAAGACTGGTATAAAAAAAAAGGCTTTACTTCAGAATGTGTAATGTTTGGAATTTACTTCTGCAAGATACATGGCTTAAATCTCCAGAGTTGAGAGGTACGGTAGTGGCCAAAATTGTGGAAACCTTTTGGGAAAAGTATATTTTTGAGGTTTGATGGCTAATAACACTGCTTTTTTTTTTTTTTTGTAGTACCATAAAATTATATATCAATGTAAAGATAATTTAATCAAGAATGTAATGCAATAACTTTTCTGAAGGATTTGCTATTAGAATAGCAGTTATAAAGAAGAAAAGTGAAACATAGAAAAAATGAGATATACAAAAATTATCACTATAGAAAAAATGATATATACAAAAATTATCATCATGTCAGTTAATACTTATTTGGGTAACCTTTAGCATGAATTATGGCCTTACAACATCTTCCCATGGAGTGAACCAAGTGTTTTAGTTCTGCAGCTGTTGTAATGTGAAACCAAGATTGAATGATTGCTTCTATTAACTGGGTTTTATTGCTGGGTCACTTCTGACTAACAAGTTCCTTTAGTCAGCTCCATAGATTTTCAATTGGGTTAAGGTCTGGGCTATTGCCAGGCCATTCCAGCAGTAGAATATCATTATCTTGAAACCACTTTTTGCACACAGCAGTATGACATGGAGCTGAATCCTGTGCGGAAGGCTTCAGTTTGGGCTCAAGTATTAATATATTTTTGGCCATTTATATTCCTATTAATCACACAAATTCTGCCCGCGCCTTTTGATGGCTCTCTAAATACTCATGCTCATTGGCTACAATCAGATGAAGGAAAGATACCTTTTATCAACCTAAGCAAGTTGTGCTTCCTTTTTCTGGTTATTTGGCTATAACTTCTCATAGAATACAGATAATTGAACAAACTTTGTTGCATCATATTCTTGATTAAATTATCTTTCCATTGATATATAATTTTATGGTACTACTAAAAAAAGTGGTGTTATTAGCCATCAAACCTCATAAATACACTTTTCCCAAAAGGTTTCCACAATTTTGGCCACTACTGTATAATTCAATTATTCTTTGGTCTGGTGGAACTACTGTCCCCATTTTTTTCTTGCTGTTTCTACTCTTTAGCAACTCTTGCTCCTGCCTTAAAAATCACGATGGCTTAGTTTTTCTCTCCAATCTGTCTAATTTATAATTAATTAAATTTATTGTACAATAAATTTTACAGAGAGCCAGACTGTTATAGTGATTAGGGTACTGGACTAGAAACCAGGAACTTGCGAGTTCTAATTCTGCCTTATTACACCCAATTGGGCGACCTTTGGGCCAGTCATTCAACCCTTAGGAAGATATGGTAAACCATTTTTTTTTTAAATAAAGTTTTATTTGGGTTTTCACACATACAAAATACAAGTAAACATTTCTGAAATCTTGCCAAGAAAACTGCAGAGATGTATCCAGAGAGTAGGAAGTATCACTGACACAAAGACTTAAAACACAATAATGGATATGTATAACCTACTGGTACATACTCATTCTTTCACATAGTTGGATAGATTGCTTTGTGTTATGTGAATCTCTGATCATAGATATGTCCAAACAAGCTAAGAAGCTTTAAGATAATTTTATCCATTCATGTGGTTAACTTACAAATCATGGTCTGCTAAGGTGCATTCAACCATATTTTTGAATTTGTGCATAACATGTTTTCTTCCTAGCATAACGATGTGTCAAGTGGAGTGACTGTTCTTCAGTCACAGATTAAGCTAGGATTCTTGGCTTAGTTTCATGTGCAAATTCAGAATTCAGAACAAATGAGAAAGGGCTTTACTACAGTTCTCAATCTTCCAGATGTAATCAACTTTAATTCCCATGCCATGAGTCCCTGGGCTAAATATTCTGGAAGATGAAATTAAATGCAACTGGAGGGTGCCATATCAATACTAAGGACTTCATTGAAAAATAGAATAATTATACTTTGAAATAACAATACTAATTTGGTTGAATTGAGAAAGGCAGTCCCCATCATCTGAAGACCTGGCTGGTTGGCGCCCTGATGGGGGAGTTCCACATTGGAGGTGGCTACTGGACTAACAGCTGACCCAATCTCCTCCCCCTTCCCCATGCATCCTGCTCCTTCCCTGCTCATCTTTTAATTTATATTGCTACCCTTATTTGACAATTGTTTACATTTTAAAATAATTCTACGGTCTATTGCTGCCAACAAAATTGACGGCAAATTTAATCATAAATAAATTTTAGAAGAAAGCAAAAAGAAAATTCCAAATATAGGAATACATTGTACTGGAAATTGCTAATTAGAACAAGTAGGCAATAGTGTGCCAAGCCCTTCAAATACATTGGACTATGACATCCATCAATCGTGGGATTATAATACACAGTTTCCAATTTAGATGAAAAAGGAGCAATATGAAGTTGAGAAGCAAATTGCAACAGTAGCAGGAGGATTAAAGAGTGATTTTTGATAAGACATGATAAGGACACTAATAATGGAACTTAACACCTGCAATACCAGTTTGACAAAATTCCAACAAATAAACCACTAAGTCTTTAAGTGACATACTGCTGGGGATTAAAAAAAAAATCAAGATTGTATAAAATAGACAAAACAGTAAAATTGCTATTGAAGTTTCCATATGTCTATTTAAATCAGATGAGAAATTTGTGTAATATTAAAACTTGTCTGTACGTCGGCAAGAAAAAGAGGAAATCAAAATATCAATATGAAGCAATTTTTTATTAGATCAAACAAGACAAACTTTTTAAGATTCTAGACCAGTGATCTCTTTGTTGTGGTGTGCTGAAAGCGTGCACATGCCAGCACTCACAATGCAATATGCCCCCTGTGCATGTGTGCACAATTCCCCGCCTTGCCCCCTTACCTGCACTGCACATGTGCACGCCTCCCAGCTGACTTTCTACCCATTTGAGGCCATTTTCGTCCTCCCTCAAAACAGGCCTTCCAAAAAAAAACCGGAAGTGCCCGTTTGCAGTGTACGGAGGGTTTCTGGAGCCCAGGGGAGACTGTTTTCACCTTCCTGGGGGTTCAAGAGAAGCCTCTGCAGCCTCAAGAGGCCGAAAAATGGGCCTTCTGGAAATAACAGAAGTGCCCATTTTCAGATGGTTCTGGAGCCCGGGGAGACCGTTTTCACCCTCCTGGGGGCTTGAGGTAAGCCTCTGCAGCCACGGGAGGCTGAAAATGGGCCTGTTTTGGCACTTCCAGTATTTCCGGAAGGCCCATTTTTTGGCCTTCTGCAGAGGCTTCCCTCAAGCCCCCAGGAGGGCAAAAGTAGCCTCAAATGGGCCGAAAATAAGCTGGGAGGCGTGCACATGCACAGCGCCAGTAAGTTTGGCTGGGGCTCACATGCCCACACAAATGGCTTTGCATGCCACCTGTGGCACGCATCCATAGGTTCGCCATCACAGTTCCAGGCAGTATATAGGCCCCAAACCAGAAGCCTGGCAGGAGGAGAGAAACATTAACTCAAAAATTCCAGGCTGCATTTCAATTCTCATTGTTCAGCTTTTCATAGGAAAGACAAAATATCGTTCTGCTGTAGAAGAATCAAAAAGTAGTTGAATGATATCGGACAACATTGTAGTATAGTACAGTATAGCTAGTTTCTAAACCGTATCCATCTTTCCTTCCCATTTTCGCAGCTGCTCCAAAAATTGTTGCTGTTGTAGAGAATCTGAAATCCTTAAGTCTGGTTCATTATCATTTAATGATGATGCCCCATGACTTTTGCCCAGTTCACAAAGAGTTTCTAAAACCTTGGGAATTACCTAGGTATGAAGGTGAGATGAGGGAGGGAGAGAGAGAAAGAGAGAGAGAGAGAGAGAAGAAGGGAGGGAGGGAGGAAGAGAGAGAAAAACTTGCTTATATTCAATTATTTACATTTTATTCATCTGTACTAAATCATCTAATGAAGGTGGTCATTTCTGAAATCTGCAATTGTAGAAAGTTTCAGTGTGAAATCTCATCTTGATGTGCACACATTGAACCATGGCTTGTTGAATAAGTCAAAAGGAGTTAGTGTCATACAATATTCCAGTTTAGTAATGTACCATATGTGGCCCTCCAACCTTTGGCTAAGTCTTAAAGGCACTGTTTCAGAAATGTTACATTGTTTTCCGAATGTAAACATTTGGGTTCTAAATTTTAATGTGACAGGAGAAAACAGTAAATAGTAAATATAAATATCACAGAGCTGTGATAGCCAGTAAACTGTAGGTTAGGATTATTGTATTTGGATAGCATATTAAGCCATAAATTAGAAATATATTCTGCTTTAATATGTCTGAATCTAGCTACTCTAAAAGCAAGTCTAGTTTCTATGACTTCTGCTAGTGCCTTGAGGTGAGGAATGGGGAAGTTTTGGCTTGCTAGATTCTGTTTTTCAGCTTGCTTCAATCCCAGCCAATACAGCTAATTGCTCAAGATGTGAGATATTGTCAACATTCAAAAGGCCACTGGGTCACCACCCTGTTTACTTCCCAGCTTAGATCACTGCACTGCAACAACTGTTGTGGTCTTTGAAGAATGGACAACTTTGTTTACTTTCCTTAGAAAGATGGAAGGGATTAATGAACAAGTAGCTGAGACAAGGGAGGGGAGAAAAACCCAATCAGAACGTAGGAATGAATAACATGAGAGGGAGGAGAGATTTAAAGAAAAGCTGCTTCATTAGCAGCCAAAAGAACAAAACTGTTTTGGAAGCACTTTGGAAACAACCATCTTTTCTGAGACTCGCTTTAACTTATCCCTACAAAGACAATCCTTTCCCTTTCATAGTTTTGCTGATAGCTGAGAAAAAGTCAGACTTGCTTCTTCCATCCTTCCAAATCTATCGTGAACATTAAGCAGATGTGGGATTTATATACAGTGCAATGTCTATTGTGTTGTGTAAATCAAGCCATCTTGCACTTCTTAGGTTATGGGTAAAGAAATTATACCTCGGTATATGAAATATGTGAAGAAAATCTGAGTGGATGCTAAGAATCAACGCTGATCTATAATTACAATGTGTGAATCAAATCACTGAATCAGTTAATAGCAAACAGTAAATATGCCCTTTTGATCAAGTGCAGGAACCTCAGTTCAAGGCTAAACTATATATTCTTCTGCACTTAGAGAAACAGGTTAACTTGGTTACTGTAAGTACAGAAATAGTCAATTCTTCCTTAATCTGTATCTCAACTGACTCACAGATAAATAGAAAAGACAAGTTTCATTTTCACTGTAGAACTAATCTTGGCAAAAAGAACAACTCTGAAATCGTATCTTTGGTTATTAGAAAGCATATCTCTAAATCAATTTCAATTCCACAGGTTTTATTTATTTATTCGGTTTGTGTCCTTTCTATTTATTAAGTGCTCAAACCAGCAAACAACAATCACAATAATTTGAACCATCATAATGAAAACCATTTAATAGTTAAATAGCTAAAAAAGTGTATTGCTTTGTCAAGGTGGAGGTGCTAAATGCAATTCCCAGCACAGAACATTTCATAGGTCCTACTACTGAAGTCTGCTATTTTTTATTTAAATTATAGAAAATGTGGTTTATGTCACATCATTTTGGGTTTATGTGTCCAATTTATTTTACAGCTGCACAAAAGTCTATTTCCTTGGGAGACAAGGAGAATGAGAAATGCATACTGGGAAAATGTACATATATATATATACATCTAACGAACTTTAGGACAAGAACTTACTTGTACCATGATCAGTTTTTTCTTCCAGACACAATTGGAGTCAGGCCATTCTTCCCCGAAGCATAACCACCAATTGTAATTAGGACAACCATTGCGTCCTTCCATGTACCCAATTAAATCTGAGGGAAGAAAGAGACAGGTGGATGGGATTTTTTTCTTGTATTTGGTTACCTCACCACAGGAAAATATAATACCCACTCCCCAATTAGTGGATGCACATGGTGAGAAAGCTGTATGTCTACTACCAAGGATGCCTCAAGTTTAACAAAAAGGGAGCAGTGAAATCCCCAAAATTTAGAATCAATATACAGGGAGTCCTCAACTTATAACTATTTGTTTAGTGACCATTTGAAGCACTGAAAAAAAGTAGCTTATCACTGTTTTTTGATACTTAAGACCATTGCAACATGGCCATGGTCACATGACCAAAATTAGGGCACCTGACAACTGGCATGTATTTATGACACTTGCATTGTCCCAGGGCCATGTTGATCCCGTTTGTAACCTTCCAGCTGGCTTCTAACATGCCAAGTCAATAGGGGAAGTCAGATTATCTGAATGATTGCACGGTTCATTTAACAATTACAATGATTCACCTAATAACTGGGGCAAAATAGGTTGTAAAATGGAACCAAACTGCCTTGGTTAACAACAGAAATTTTGGACTCCACTGTAGACGTAAGTCAAAGACAACCTATAGTGGCCATTTTGCACGTTTTAATTTAATGAAAACTTATGGGTTCCCATAGATAGTTCAATTATCTGTGGACCACAGATCTAGAAAAAGCATGGCAAAAACAGGGACACACTGTAAGTCAGAGGTAAATAGCCTGAGTATGCCCCCTAAGCAATCATAAAAACCCATAATGGTTCTTCTTAGTGTGTGAATCATAATTGAAATGTTATGCACAAATACAGTCTGATTGCATATTTGTGTGTAGAAAGAAGGAGAAAATGGGAAACCTCACTCGCACATAACATATTAACTACACGAATTTCCAGATGTTTAAGCTGGTTTCAGAAAGGATTGTGGCACTTGTGACCACACTGCAAATCTACACTGGATCATGGAAAAATCTCAAGAATATCAAAAGATCATCTACATGTGCTTTAATGACTATAAATCTTTCAATTGTATTGATTACAGCAAACTATAGAGTCGTAAAAGACATGAGAATGTTAATGCATCTGGTCAAGTTGGTGCAGTCACTGTACCCACTCAATTCAGAAAGCCACTGTATAGAAATTGTTTCAAGGTAGAGAATGGAATGCAGAAAGGTGGTATTCTTTTGGATTTCTTATTCAATCTGTATGCCAAAGTGATCATAAAGAAGCTGAAACTTTAAAAATCAAAAATTTGAGTAACGATTGGAGGAAAATCAATGATCTTCAATATTTTGATGACACACCTCTCAGAAATCAAAGGTCTGAAATATCAAATCAAAAGATGAGAAATGAAAGCAAGACTCTTCCTGAATCAGAATTTCTGTTGTTGTTAAGATGGTTATTGAATGAACTGCACCCAATTTATAACCTATTTTGCTATGTTGTTAGAGAAATGACTGCAGTTGTTAAATGGCCATTAAGCTTCCCCCATTGACTTTGCTTGCAGTTGGCTTTGAAGCCAACTGGGAAAGTCACAAATGGCATTCAGATGACTCCAGGATATTGCAACTGTTCTAAATTCATGCCAGTTGCCAAGCACCTGAATTTTTATCACATAACTGTGGGGGTGCATTGTTGTTAAGTGTGAAGATTGGTTATAAGTTACTTTTTCCCTTTAACTTTGGTCACTAAATGGATGAATGTAAGTCGAGGATTATCTGTAGTGATTTTAAATTAAATTCAGGTTTCTGAAAGTTTGGGCTGGATTGCACCTGGAAAGTATGTGTAATTTTCAAGAGAGGGAGGGAAACTTGAGGCAGATTTGGAGGCCTTCTAATAATTGTACACAGTTCAGGGGTGGCGTCTGTACAAAATACTTGCAGAAGGCTGCCTGACTCAATTTCTGGCAGCTTGAGTTAAAAAAAAGATGAAAAAACCCAAAAAGACTACATGAAAACTGAATGAAACCAAACCATAGTTTGACTTTATAAGCATTAATATTGAGTTCTTCAAAAAGGATTCTAAAGGACAAGATTGCTTTCCTTCATGCCCAAAGCCAAGTTTCTTTTTTTCATTATGCACTTTCCTCTTTTTTATTGGATGAGAATCAAATGGACTTCTGAATAGAGAAGATGTTTGCTTATATCCTATTATATTACATTAGGCAGAATGTTTTTCTTCTAAATTGATTCCCCGGTCTGTTTGCAGGAAGAAATCAAAAGTGCCGTGTTCTAACCTGTCAATCTTTGATTATTGCCTGAGCCACATGGATTATATGCCATCAAGTCTGGGTTTACTCTTAACAGCCACACAAATCACTCCAGGACAAGCTACGTATATTATTTGGGAATTTAAATAATTTGTTCATTCCAGGCTCTTTTAGTAGCAAAAGCTCAATGAACCCTTGGATAAATGTTTAGTAGTTACTTTAGCACAAGTAAAATTAACGGACATCTGAAGTAGCATTCTTAGAATTGGGTAAAAACCACCTTAGCATACCTGATACGAAAAGCTGCAGATTGAAAATGGGAACAAACTGTTCCTTTAGTAGGTTTCCATGCTGTATGCCATCTTCCGGAATTTCAGATTGGCTCCAGTAGACATGGCAAGTACCTGTGCGCATGCCCCACAGTTGGTTTTCCTCGATGCGGAGAAGCACACCTGGAGACACTCCTTTGAGAAGGCGAAGTGTGTACTCTGCTTGCAGCTTATCATTCAAAATGCTAGGGTCAGGCAATGATACATCTGTCAAATCAAGATAATTGCCACAGGCACCAGGAGGCACAAAGCACAGGCCTCGGGAGTTCACTTTATCGATCACTTTATGTAACACCTGACGACCTCGATAAAAAGTCCGAACCTCAAAATCTGTCTCTAAAAAGAAGGAAATCCACATTCTCAGGGTACAGACAGTACTTTTTATTAGTTCACACACAAACACACAAAACTTTTACTGCTGTAAATAACCACTAATACAGTACACTTGTGCCAAAGAATACTGAATGTGATTCTAAATTGCAACTTACAGCACTATTCAGTACTGGCTATGCTGACTGGTTAATTCAGCCATACCTACAGAGCCAGGGGTTTTCCAGTTTCTTAAGATATCAAAATTCTCTTACCAAGTTTTCCACAACTATCCTGCAGGAGGACTTAGTATTTCCACTAGATTCAGGAAACTTACGAAATGGAGTTGTTATCAGTTGTTCCAATGGTGACTTCATGGCAATAGGTGAATACAATTCTAAACTGGATGAAGGTGGGTTTCCATAGCCAATTGTATTTTCTGCTGCCATTCCTGAATATGGAACTTTACAAAACAATATATATATATATATATTAAGAAACTAAAACTGATGGGTTTATAACTAGAAACTTAAGTATGGAGATTTGGAAGCTGAGGAATAACAATTTTTGCACTCATCTCTCCCCCATCCCTCATCACCTAAGCTCTTGTCTCAATATAAATTCTGTATCACTATGTTTACTCTAGGCATTTCATGAAGTGAGCTGTATCTCATGATAGATAATATTTTTTTTATAAATTTTGGGTGAAAAAATGCTGCTAGATTCTTTCTGATTTAATGCATCTAGGATTTAAACCTTGAGAGAGCAAGCAGATTTTAGTCTAGTGGAACTGAAGCTTGAAAGTTTGTTTCTGACTATCACAATCCTCATTCTTCACCAGAACGGCATTCCAGTCCCCAACCCAGTTCTTGTCTTTCTTCCAACTGTCATTCACGTTTCTCGGTAATTTAGAAAACAAGAACAATTTATATTTTGTGAAAGCACCTAATCATCATTCCTCCTGAAAGATAAATTCTGTGTATTTCATATTATTATTATTATTATTATTATTATTATTATTATTATTATTATTATTATTATTATTATTATTATTATTATTATTATTATTATTTTATAATATCTAGATTGGCACATGATGCTTACATGATAAGGTTTTGGTTCACTCAGCATTAAAGCATAAAATGTAGTTTTCAAAGTTCAAAACTGAGTTTATTGTCTATGAAATGGTATGGTTCTTTTGGCTTTAGGTTATTATTCTGTGTGAATGGAACTTCTCTAACCACAAGACAATCAAGAATTTCCCCTACATTCAGGAAGCTTACCAAATTCATTGGTTCCCACGGTTGGTTCCAATGGAGTCATTGGTGTTGTAGAACTATCCAGATCCAATTTGGATAGAGTTTGATACCATATTGGAGAGTCTTCTTCTAGGGCCAAAAATGAAGTATTGTAGAAGCAGAGAGACATAACAAAAACTTCAAACCCAAACAAGAAATAATTTGGACTTTTTCAAAATACAAAATAACCTCATCTGCTCCCCCCTTTTGACCATTCCTCAAACAGCAGCCTATCTTTTGATCTCCATTTACCATTTTATTTTAAAGACATTTAAGAACAAGACTAAAAAAGGAGAAAAAACTGAGCTGTACAAATTACAAACATTACATAATTAGTTACAAAATCTTAATTAACAATATTTGTTATTTTTAACATTTAATTGATACAATATATGTTATTTTGCATCATGTTGGCACTTTAAAAACTATAATTAAAATCAAGTCAGAAATTAAGAAAAACAGCCAATGTAAGGAACACTAGTCAAAATAATGATTTCTAGCTATAGGTAGTCCTTGATTTATGACCACAATTGAGCCCAAAATGTCTGTTGTTAAGGGAGATGGTTGTTAAATGAGTTTTGCCCCATTTTACAACTCTTGTCACAGTTGTTACATTAGTAACAAGGTTGTAAAGTGAATATGGTTTCCCCATTGACTTTGTCAAATCGCAAAAGGTGACCATATAACCCTGGGACCCTGCAATTGTCATAAATATGAGCCAGTTGCCAAGTGTCTGCATTTTAATCAGATGACCTTGGGGATGCTGCAGCAGTCATAAGCATGAAAAATGGTTATAAGTCATTTTTTGTAACTTTCAATGGTCATTAAACAAATGACTGTAAGTCGAGGGCTAATCTGAAGCAGTCTGAAGTTTATATTGTAGAGCTTTAAAATCTTATGTAAGGGAGATCCCAAATACTAGATAGAATATAGCAGAAGTCTATGTGCAAATTATACTTCATAAATGGTTCTCACATTAATGTCAAACTTTAAATAGGAAGTTATTTTGACATTTGATTGCTTATTGTACCCTATGACTATTATTAAGTGTTGTAGCTTATGATTCTTAACTCTTGATGAATGTATCTTTTCTTTTATGTACACTGAGAGCATTTGCACCAAGACAAATTCCTTGTGTGTCCAATCACTTAGCCAATAAAAAATTCTATTCTATTCTATTCTATTCTATTCTATTCTATTCTATTCTATTCTATTCTATTCTATTCTATTCTATTCTATTCATTAATACATACACCCAATAACCCTTGGTTTGTGGCTACCCAAGAAGGAACTGAGTCACTTCCATTACTTTCCAATGGAAAGTATAAAATGTACTAGTGGGTGTTATCACATATAAAGTCAATTCAGTATTTTTCTTAGGAACGTAAAGTTTAGATATGTTGGTGAGAAAGAAAAGTCAATATTTTAAATTTGTTTCATTTTTTGGTGTAGAATCTGCCAAAATTGCCGGGCTTTATGACACTACTTTCAAATATGAAAAAATTCTCCAACTGATTATTACATTTTCATCTTAACATTATTCATGTTAGCTATCAGGAATAAAATACCAATAAAACATGTCATACTAATTTTGTAAATAAATTTGTCTTCTATTGATGTTCCCTTTTTTGCCTTTTATATTTAGATTCTGAATGCTTTTAAACATAGAAGTATGTTTAATTTATTCTATTTCTGAATCACATTTCAGTGACTATCTTATATGTATGCCCCAACAGAAGTTCTTTATTTTGTATTATAAGCGTTTCAAAACGTGACCAGGTCTCTAAATGTTCTACTTGGCTTTTGATTTTTTTAAAAACTCATATTACGTTTTTGGCTGCACTGAAATCATTGAAGGAGAATCTCAGATTTTGTTTTAGGTTGTATCTTGTAATCCTTACATATATTATCTCCAATTATTATGTTCATCATCGTGAAAAATTGATATTTAATATGATCCTTTAGATTCCCATTGCTCACCATTATCAAAACTGGAACAATCCAAGGGACTCAGCACATTCTCCTGTGTTTCATCCTGAAGAACAGGAGGAAAGATCAGAAAAAGCATCTAGTCTTGGCATGTCCAACCTATTGGCTTACCTGACCCACACTAAGTGATGAGGAATTGTCATGGGCCATGTATAAAATATATAATATAGTTAATGCATATAAATGCACATCATAATGTGAAAAGTTTACAACCTTATGAGGTCGCATTACTAGCTCTCCAGGACCACATGCAGCCCATGAGCCACAAGTTGGATGCACCTGATCTAGTCCCTTGCCCTCCTCCTCCATCCAGAATGAGATCCAGAGTGACAAAATGTTCTTTTTTTCATTTTCTTTTGACCATTCCAGTATGTAAGCTATGTTGGAAACATTTTCCCGGGACAGAAATGTAGCACATACCAATAAGCACTGCCACTTAAGTGTTAAGCAGAAGAAACACAAAGAAAGGCTTTTGAAAAGTTGTTGTAAACAAGGGGCTAGTTAAATCTTTAAAGATATAAGAAGATACTACAACTTCATTCTGCCAGGAGACAATATGCTATACTGAGTGTTTGAAAAGCTCCAGCAAAGGAAGGGAACCTGATTATCAGGTGAGAGAAAGAACTTACCTGACTAAATGATGAACTCATTCCCTGTGACCTCCTATTTTCAGCTGGAATCAATGGTGCATGAATAACCTCCACAGCTGGATTATTTAGGTCTGTATAAGAAAGTAACAAGCAATTATTTTTTCACTCGGATCCACAATTCCCCATTTTTTAAATTACATTGTCCTTGGTAGATGCTAAGCTTTCTGAGGTTAATTCCTTACTGTCAATATTAACGCTGATTTTATAGACTTTGTGAGGATCTTCAGGGTCAGTGCTCTTATCCTCCACCATCTCAATACCATCTTTTCGGTTCAAAGCAGAGCGGAAGTTCCTTTTCCATTCTGAAGGAGTCCGAGGATCTATTTCTGGGTTGTAAAGGTGTCTAGCAATGGCCCAATCCTAGGCAGAAAGGCAACAGTATAGTCTCCAATCACCATGCCTAGCTTCTCTTCCTACATGTGACAGAGTTCATCCAATAGACCAAAATCTGACCTGCTTCTGTCTCGACTTAGTGCATTTTGTGAATTCAGCCTCTACAATTTATAAGATATAATTTATAATTTGTGATTTGTAGCTTAGTATGCTGGGAAAACCAAGTCATATGATTAAGGAAAGTTTATGCAGCAGCAATTTTCTTCATTTTTAACAAACGATAATAATATTTGCAGTTTTCGTTGCAAAAATATTTTTCTACTTTAGCCACTTTCAGGGATTGTCTTCTGAAAGTGGTTAAAACATATGGCTCAGTAATCAAATGCCTTTTAAAGGTGTAGAGAATATGGAAAAAAAGCTTGATGGAGATAAGATCAACTCCATAAGAGGCAGATAATATTAGGAAGTAGCTTAGACAAACACCTCCTGAATTCACTGAACCATAAGTAGTAGAAAGAAGTACAATATAATCAGACTTGTGAAATTCTATTATAGCCAGTTTTGTTAGGAATCTGTCCACCAATTAGTTGGGTTGGCAATATATAAACCAACAATGTATGTTTGTAGCTTTAAGAAAAAATCACTGTATTGATTTATACCAGCGGTCGCCAACCGGTGGGCTACGGCCCACTGGGCTGTGAGAAAATTTTGGTGGGCCACAGAAAAATCTCACCCCCAGAGCACCCCCACAAAGGCTGCACCGCCCACATGGCCCACCGGAACCCTCCCCACCCACTTACTCCTTACCCGGTAAACTTGCCTGCTAAATTGCTTCCTTTTTCCAACCATCATCTGTTCTGCTGTGCCGGGAGATTTAGATTAGCTAGGAAGCATGAAATGGTTGGATTTTTTGCTTTCTAGCTAGTCTTTAGATCTTTGGCTCAGCACAGCCGAACCTCCCTTAGGACTGAAGGTTTGCTTGCAAGTAAATTCAGTGCAGACTCACGGCAAGCAAATTTGAGAGATTGAGATAGCTGATGGCAGATAGATAGATCTCTGAATGAATCTGTGATTCTGTAAGCAACTCAATCTGCCTGCCTGCTTTGCCTGATTTTGGGTAAAAGTTGCTCTTTTTTAAATAAAAAATTCAATATTTACATGCATGGTGTGTTGTGAGTTAATTTTGGGAGTTTGCTTGCTAGCAAATTTTATGAGTTTGCTTGCAAGCAAATTTTATGTGACAGACTGAGCTAGCCAATGGCAGATAGATAGATCTCCGAGTGAATCTGTGATTCTGTGAGCAACTCAATCTACCTGCTTTGCCTGATTTTCAGTAAAAGTGGCTCTTTTTTATAAACAATTCAATATTTATATAAATATTTATAATATTTACATACAAGCCATGCCCAGCCAGTCACATGACCACCACGCCACACCCACAAATTAGGCCATGCCCACAGAACCAGTTAGTGGTCCCTGGGATCTAAAACCCTGAGGTCCAAAAGGTTGGCGACCCAATTTATACTATATTCCGACTGGTTGATTATATTGCAAATTACCATAAGAGGGAGCTAGAGATCATAGCTTGCTCTCTCTGACATTCTGTCTCTCTGACATTCTGTTTCTCTGACATTCTATTGCTGTCTAAGGTTCTCTGTTGTATTTATGCTGTACTTATACTTTGATATTTTTGTTTACTGTAAATGACAAAGGCAACTGGTAAGAACTTTGCAATTGGATATTCTTTGGACTGTAAAATGTATATGACCTGGACCATTTATTGGACTGTGCTATTTCTTAAAGTAAATTTTAACTCAATTTAGTGTATCTGTGTGTGGCTGGATAATTATTCATAACTATTCTCATAAACGTTTCTATGTGCATATACTTGTTATTCAAGGGTTATTCTATACATATCATAACATTGGTTATGGGCCCAGAGAGATATTGAGAATCAGTGTGAATATACAGTTTCATATTCAGACAGCTGATTGCGGTATATTGTTAAACTACCAATGGCACAAGAACAGTCAACCAGTATATCCCTGATAACCCGGTTGGATGGAACAAACTATGTTTCCTGGTCTATGAAGTGCAGCCTACTTCTGCATAAAGACGGATTATGGACTGTAGTTAATAGTCCACCAGATGTAACAGCTTAGGACCCACTGAATGATGAAGATGAAAAGAAAATAGCTGACTTTAACCGGGATAATGAAAAGGCTCTTAGTACCCTGTTTCTCCAACAATACGGCCTCCCCCAATAGGAAGTCCCAGCATGTTTTCTAGGCATGAAATGAAATTAAGCCCCTCCCCCAAATTAAGGCCTATATTAAAACATGCGAAATGGGGGGGGAATGGTGGGGGGGGACTTACCATTAGGAAGTACTTTTGTTGCACACCCGGATATGGTGCTGCCTGCGTTGACCCCGATACGAAGTGCCCCACCAACGCCGAGGTCAACATCCAAGCCGTCGCTGCCCGCCCGCCCAAAGATGCAAGGGGGGGGGATTAAGTCACCCCCGAAAAGACAGCCTAGCCATTTTTTCGAGGCTCAAAAAAAAATAAGACCCGGCCTTATTATATGAGAAACACGGTATAATTGGACTGACACTGAGTGATCAGCAGTTAGTCCATATTCATGGTGAAGAATCTGCTGCTAGGTGTTGGGACATTTTGAAGATGTTCGAGATAGTGTGGGTACACACATATACCTTACACGTAAACTGTTTCGAGCCCGTCTTATAAAAGGTGCGATATGTTAGCTCATTTGGAGTTTATGAAAAGGACTTTATAAGAGCTACAAGAAAAGGAGCTGATTTTCTTGGAGTTGCATCAAGTTTACATCATTCTTTCTTCTTTGGATGAAACTTATGATGATTATGTGTCTTCACTGGAAGTTTTAAACAGAGATGAACTTACATTGACTGGCATAACTGGAAGACTGTTAGAAGAGTCAAGAAGAAGGCAAGATAGAAATCAACTGAGAGAAAGACAACCACAGGAAGAAAAACTGTCTTCAACTGCCTATATTGTTAGGAAATGTTTTTCTTGTGGGGCTAAAGGTCATATAGCCAGATACTGTAAAAAGGGTAAGAAACAGAATGCTATTAATATACAGAGAGCTTATAAAGATGCTAGTTTAGCCATATCAAGTACAACTATAACTGTAAACCATGATATATGGGTAGTTGACAGTGGAGCATCACAGTGTATAACTAAAAGTAAAGAGAGGCTTGTTAACATGACAAAGAGTAAACAGCATGTATCATTGGCTAATGGATGGAAATTGAGAGCATCTGGAGAAGGTACTGCATATTGTTCATGTATTAATGCACGTTTACCAATGTTATATGTACCTAGACTAATATTTAACTTGCTATCTGTAAGAGCAATAGTAAAAGCAGGATTTGTTGTAACCTTTCAGGGAGATAAATGTTTAATTGAAAAACAGGGTAAAAGCGTTACTGCAAGATTTATTATACATGATAATCCATTAATGAATGCTAACTCAGTTTATGAGAATAAAAGGCTTCATGATGAATGTATTCATCTGCTCCATAGATGTATGGGGCATATACATTTCAAAATGCTAAAGAAAACTGTTGAGTTATCTAATGGTATAAAATTAAAACCTTGTACAAAGTATTTAAATTGCAATGTTTGCAATCAAGAAAAAAGCAAGGTAACTCCTGCAAATAGGGTAAATGGATTCAAAACCAGTGAACCATTAGAGGTTGTTTTTGCTGATATTATTGGACCTAAGAAACCTAATTTAGGTGGAGCCTGTTACATATTAAGTATAATTGATCATTTTTCCAGATATGGTTTGTTATTTAATGAAAACGAAAATAGAAACATACCAGCATTTTGTAAACTGGCTAAAATTTGCTGAAAGGAAAAAAACAGAAAGTTATTAGCTTAGTAACAGATAATGGTACTGAATTTACCAATAGAAAATTTGAAGCCATGTTACAGAAAGCTGACATCGAACATAAGCATTCTGCTCCTTATAGACCATAACGTAACTCATATATTGAACGTACAGGACAAACATTACAGGCTATGGCTAGGACTATGATTTCAGATTCTGGTTTATCAGAGAAACTTTGGAGTGAAGCAATAATGTGTGCTAACCATGTTTTGAATAATGTAGTGAATTCAATGACTGGTGAATTACCATTTACTCGTTGGAATGGAAAAAAGCCAGATCTCAATTATTTACATACATTTGGAAACCCAGCATGGGTTCATATTCCCACGCAAGTAAGGCAAAAGGGACAACATAGAGTGAGAAAATTATATTTTGTAGGTTATGAAGCTAATCATAGATCATTTAGATTTTGGGAGCCAGGTACTACTGATGTGTATTGCAGTGCAAGTGCTAAATTTCTGGAGCATGTTGGCTGGAGAAAGCTTGAAAAGGAATATAATAAGGTACAGGATAGTGTTGTTGTTGAGACTCCATTGTTTACAGATAATCCTGATAATAATATTGATGATAAGATGGTGGAGGAATCCTCAATGGAGGAATCCTCAATAGAAGAACCCTCTATGACTGTAAAAGACGAGGATTTGATAGGGGAGGTAAAGGAAGAGGACATGCCAACAACATGTACTGAGTTGCCCAGGAGGTCAACTAGGGGGAGATGTCCACCTGACAGATTTCAAGCAAGCATTGTATGTCAGGGTAAGACAGAACCTTCTAACTTCAATGAAATAAAACTGTATCCTACAAAGGATCAGGTAGCTTGGCAGGAAGCTATGAATAGGGAGTTAAAATCGTTAAAGGATTGAGAGGTGTATGTGGATGTAAAGTTACCACCAGGCGAGTGTGCAATAGGTTGCAAATGGGTGTATAAAATAAAGACTGGTATGGATGGGACTATTACCCATAAAGAAAGATTGGTTGCTCAAGGATTTGCTCAGCGAGATAAGGACTATCATGAAGTGTTTGTACCTAGTCTAAGAGCAAATACATTGAGATCAGCATTATAATATATAATTATTATATAATTATTCATAACTATTCTCATAAACGTTTCCATGTGCATATCCTTGTTACTCAAGGGTTATTCTGTACATATCATAACAAGTTTCAATAAAAGTAGTTTTTTACCTGCAAAATTGTTCAGGTCAAAGTGGGGCTGACCAACGGGCATAGGTGACTAGTACAAGTCACCATGTTATCAATGAGACATGACACTAAGGTGCAGAAAGTGCTGATTATATCATTCACCACGATACAAGTTACTTATCTCCCTTTGGGAATCTCAAAATCTGCAAGATGGCAAGCATGACATAGTGATAGAAGTTCTGCTCCTATTGTGCATGTATTGCATCCCCACAGATATGTGGTTTTGAGCTCCCAGAATTCCCCAGTCAGCATATTCCTGTGACTGAGAAAAACTGTTCTAGCAAATGAATACTTAACCTTTTGGAACCCAAGAGGATCTCTTGTAGTCAAGACAAAAGTGTAATGAAACTTAAATATAATTGATTATATTTCTCACAAGTCACAGCTGAAATTATTTCTCCTTTGTATCACAATAAAAGCTACTGGGTAGCTCAGATGTGCACCTCTGCCACAATACAACATCTTAATGCTTTCTGAGCATGATATCATAGATACAAAACTATTTCTACTCTTACCCATTTGGCTAGGGAATTATGGGAGTCCAATGTATCTCAAGGGCCCCATATTGGGAAAGCTTCCTTTAGGAATACAGCAACACCTGCCAAGGTCCCCAAAGACGTATCGTTTTCATCTACAGTTAAAGGACTCGTCCTCCCTTAAGCATAAAAGCTAGCTGGGTGAATTCAGGCCAGTTATTTTTTCTCAGGCCTGGGTTTCTTGATCTAGTCTACCTTACATAATTAATTAAGAATAAGCAAGGGAGAAAGGGGACGAGAAGCCTCAATAGTAGAGAGCAAGATGTAAAGAAACAAAAGTTTTTTTAGAGATAATGGGTAAACTTTATTGATAAAGGGATTCTAAAGGCACATAAGATTGTTTTTTATATTTGTATTTAGAAATAATTTTAGAAAATTGGAAATAATGTGTAATTTAAAGTGTGATAAAATGTTTAATATAACTTAGTGAAACTTGTCTTAAGAAAAGGGGAACATTTTATGAAATAAGGATTTGAGATATGATGGGGGGGGGGGGAATAATTGTGGAAAATATAAGTATTCCCAAAAGGCATGTTATTTAATTGAAATGGATAAAATGGTTAAGATATAAAGGAGTTGGAGAGAAAGATACAAATGAATGTCAATATTAATTAGATTGTGTTATTTCAGTGGAATTTTTTTTTTTTTTTTGAAAGGAGAGATTTGAAGTAGAAGAAGCAGGAATACCTTAATGAAATAATGATTTAAAATATGTGACGTGGGGGGGAATAATTATGGAAAGTAGGTGCTCCCACAAAAGTATGTTAATTAATTGAAAAGTAATGTGCTAAGTGTTTATGATATAAAAGAATATGAATATTAATGAACAGATTAGTATTGGTATTGATAATATTGTATAATTTTAGAATGTACCAAATAGAATCCCAATGTAAGTTAGGTATTTTATATTAAGTATTATAAATGTAGGGGAAAGAGGTAAAGGCGTCATACTCCAATTAGTGTACAGGAGCTTTTTTTTTTAAAGAAGAAAGATAAATCGATAGCTGGAAATAAACAGACAAAGAATAATAAATATTATGATTTGAATTGAGATGAGATAAATAAAATAAAATTAAGAGAATCTAAGAGAGAGAAGAAGCTATATAAAAAATTGAAAATGGTAATAATGATATGGAATGGCATATAAAATGAATATGAATTTGAGTTGGTGTCTGTACAAAGAGTTTTGACCCGGGATTAAGCAACTTTCAGAAAAGATGTTTTTTTTTTATGTTTATATGTTTTGTGTTCTTATGTGTTTATGTTTGAATGAGTTAATAAAACCTTGGAGAAAGGTTAGAAAAGGACAATGGAGAGAAAGATAGAAGAAAATAAAGCAAGTTAGAAAGGGAAAATATGTGATTGTAGGGAAATGTGTTAATGTTGTAAAACTTTCAAATAATTTTTATAAATTTTTAGAAAAAAGGTTTTATGTTTATCTTGTATGTTTTGTATGCTTTTAAAAATTAATAAAATTTGTTTAAAAAAATAATAATTAATGTATCTGTCCATGTAACCACTAGGTGTCAAGGCTGATTCAAAGCCCACCACCACAACAATACAGAATAATTCAGAGACCCATCAGAAAAAACATAGACTTGCCATCACCAATTGAAGAATGACAGTTTGGTCTAGTAGTTAAAGCACCTGGCTAGAAAGCAAGAGAGCACAAGTTCAAGTTCTGCCTTAGCCATGACCTTGGGCCAGTCACTCTCTCTCAGTCCAATTCATCTTATGAGCAATAAGCTACCAAAAAAGCCAATGCAGTCCTGGGTGGCATCAACAGAGGAATAGCATGAAATCAAGAGAAGTGACAGTACTGTTTTATCCAGCAATAGTGAGGCCAAAATGGAATACTACATCAACTTACGGTCACCATGATACAAAAAAAAAAAATGTTGAAACCCTGGAAAGTGTGCAGAGAAGAGCAACAAGGATGATAAAGGCTTGGGAGGTAAATCAAATGATGAACAATTAAGGGAGCTAGGAATGTCCAACCTATGGAATAAAAGGATTAGGTGACAATTCTCTTCCAGTACTTGAAGGGCTGTCAAAGAGAAGAGGGGGTTGATTTATTTTCCAAAGCACCAGAAGGCAGGACAAGAAGCAATGGACCGGAAGATCGTTAAAGAGAGATCCAAGTTTGATGTAAGGAGAAATTTTCTGACAATGAGAACAATTAATCACATGGGAGGTAACACACATCTATCAGAGGAAGAAATCTCCACAAGCTTACCTCAAAGATCTGAAAATCCCTTGGGTTAGTGCTCTGCCGTGAGGCATGCTTCCATGGCACTCGGAAAAGTGTTTTTTCTGAGTTGAGCCAGGACACACCTGGGTATCGCTGGTTGTTCAATTGCTCTATCAGCCAGGGCACAAGGAGAGGCTTCTGAGTACCCATTGGAGATATACAGATGTGCTGTCAGTTCAAATCTGTGGGGAAAGAACTGAATCATAAACACAATGCACTGGGGAAATGTGGAAAAATGCTCTTGGTGCATGGAGAAAAATTTTGGGCATGCAACATCCTGAATTGCTAATCGTGGGGTCCTTGGTCGTCTCTTAGCTTGGTTGTTTTCATGCTGAAATTTCATGAACAAACTATGTAACAACATCAGGGATGTGTACAGATGTGCACTGATGTTACCTATTAGGGTAATGAAATGGCTGCAAAAATATCACCAAACTCTGAGAGCTTGGTGCAAGGACCCCACAGCTACAATTATTCTCTTCTGTTTTTTGCAATCCCTTGCCATGAACGACTACTTCCCCAATCTGCAGCTGCCCAGATGACTAAACCTTCCAGAATTTCACTGTCAGCAGGAGAACTGTAGTCCAAACACAGAGGACAATTGCTTGTGAAAAGCTCTAAGCAACAGCGAGTTTAGGCTGCTTCTCTACTCCTAAACAAGATGCTGATCCTCTTGCAATAACCTTTTTTCATTCACATTTTCCGGACATCTGAACAACCAACTCTCTCATCCATAGCTCTACTATTCTTGAAATTTAAAAAAAAAAAGATGGAATAGTTGCACAAACCTTTGGGCAACCTTCGGCCGCTTCCCGTCTGGAAGTGTGCAGGGGGAGAATTTACTTCGAAGTAAACGTCAGATTGCTCTGTAAATTTTAGAAAGACCACAATGAAGAACTGTTATTTGGTGGGCCTCGCGTATTTTGATTTCAGATCTGGAAGATGGAGAGTACTTGCAGGAGACTTCGGCACCTTTATCATCGGGGTAAAGACAGCTTGAGCGCCTTCCCGAACTCCGAGGGTCCCCCTCCCCAATGAAGTACTCACCTCTTTCTCTACGGGATCTCTGCTTCGATCGAGCGGTTAAAAAACAAACAAAGAGGTTACAAGCTCCCCTCTCCCCGTCACACACTTAGTTTCGATTTCCTGGCTCAGAAACCTTCAATTGGGCACGCCTCCTCCGAGGGTTTTTTTTTTTTTTCCCCTTACGTCTGAAGAAACCACCTATCAGGGAGGCAGTTCCCCCCTTTTTTTCTTTTTCTTTTAGGAAAGCAATATTTCGCTAGCCAGAAACCCGTGGTGAGAAGAATCTAAGAAATCGTGCCGATTGGAGTAGACGGAGACCTGGATAAACGTCATTTCCCGGTGCCAGTTTGGGGAAAGCTGTGAGAAATTGCCTAGGAATTTTAGAGGAGGGGATGGGCTTCCAGAATAACTCCCAAGTGTGAAATGGGTGCATAACGCTGCTAATTTTCTTCCCAAAGAAAACGAATAGCCACCTCTGCAACACTGCAAGGGGAGGTACTATCTTGCTAAAAAGAGAGTCTTGGAGGAGCCTGGACCACCTGCCTGCCTGGATGTATATTTGGCCAAGCTAGCTGAGGCATTGCATGAGCATCTAGTGGGCATCAGCGTGGGCAGCTAAAAGCAATACATGAGCAAGGATTAATACTGGTGGGTTCCTATTCTCATTTGAATGGCCTCAAAAGAACAGCTACTGGCAACCTCCATTGGGGTGCTGTCATATTCATGAAAGACCCTCCCACCTCCAGGATTCTGCAGGTGTCATTGTAATGGAGCTGGGAATGACTTGGATCAGTGGTCCCCAACCTTTTTTGTACCCGGGACCAGTTTCACGCAGAA
Organism: Notechis scutatus; assembly: GCF_049901735.1. Lineage (NCBI taxonomy): Eukaryota > Metazoa > Chordata > Lepidosauria > Squamata > Elapidae > Notechis > Notechis scutatus. The sequence continues at coordinate 102,659,777 of NC_142025.1, read as the reverse complement.
ACACTTTTTCAAGGACCGGGTAGGGGCCAGCCATCAGCCAGCCGTCCCCCGCTTCTCCCCGCCACCTTCAACTCCTCCTTTGTACCTTCTTGCAGTCGATGGTTTTTTGGGCTCTTTCTTAATCTCCTCCTGAGTAACGCGAGACTCCACCGACATCGGGACGGCTCTTCGTTCGAAGCCACCCCTCCACTTCGACGAAACTAAGGCGCGAGGATTCCTTCAGCACCCAAACTCCGCTTTCCAACCGACGACTGACAAGCTCACCCGGAAGCACTTTCTCAAGCACCGTCGAAACAAGATGGTGGCGCCCAAGCAAACATTCTTTGCGGCCCGGTACAAAATGATCCACGGACCGGTACCGGTCCGGGGCCCGGTGGTTGGGGACCCCTGACTTGGATGAAGCCCCCACTTGCTAGTAGCAGTTTCTCCAAGGAAACACCAATTTTGTTAGTTGCTTCCACCTCATCTCTTCCCTCCATTGCACATTGCTCATATATTCTTATAGTTAGTCCTCAACTTATGGCCACAATTGGAACTAGAATTTCCATTGCTAACCAAGGTAGTTATTAAACAAATCATGCCTGATTGTATGATTTTTATTACTAGGCAAATCTGGCATCCCTTATTGATGTTGCTTAATCAGAAGCTCACTGAGAAGATCACAAATGATTATATGATCCAGAACACTGCAACCATTGAAAATACATGCAGGTTGCCAAGCACCCGAATTTTGATCACGTGACCATGGGGAATGCCCTGATGGTCTTAAGGGGGGGGGGGGGACTGATTATAAGTCACTTTTTGTCGGTACTGTTGCCATTTAGGTTATAACTGAATTATAAGTCAATTATAATCCACTTAGGCTAAACAGTATGAATCCAGACATGGATTTTATAGACACTCATTTATGATTTATCATTTTTGTGAACCTTGCCAATGGTAAATGTCTATAGAGATTCTCAGTCCAGTTGCCTGTTGAAAAGCATCTTTGGGACTTGCCAAGTGCACTTCATTCAGAAAAAAAAAATTCTTTTACGCAAAATAGTGTGCTATCTGAATATACAGGTGAAACTCGAAAAATTAGAATATCATGCAAAAGTTCATTTATTTCAGTAATGCAACTTAAAAGGTGAAACTAATATATGAGATAGACTCATTACATGCAAAGCAAGATAGGTCAAGCCGTGATTTGTCATAATTGTGATGATTATGGCTTACAGCTCATGAAAACCCCAAATCCACAATCTCAGAAAATTAGAATATTACATGCAATCAATAAAACAAGGATTGTACATAAAACAATATTGGACCTCTGAAAAGTATAAGCATGCATATGTACTCAGGACTTGGTTTGAGCCCCTTTTGCAGCAATTACTGCCTCAATGCGGCATGGCATGTCAGCCTGTGGCACGGAAGCTGTCAGCCTGTGGAACTGCTGAGGTGTAATGGAAGACCAGGATGCTTCAATAGTGGCCTTCAGCTCTTCTGCATTGTTTGGTCTCATGTCTCTCATCTTTCTCTTGGCAATGCCCCATAGATTCTCTATGGGGTTCAGGTCAGGCAAGTTTGCTGGCCAATCAAGCACAGTAATCCCACTTTTGTCATTGAAAACCAGGTTTTGGTGCTTGTGGTAGTGTGGGCAGGTGCCAAGTCCTGCTGGAAAATGAAGTCAGCATCCCTATAAAGCTTGTCTGCGGAAGGAAGCATGAAGTGCTCCAAAATCTCCTGGTAGACGGCTGCGTTGACCCTGGACTTAATGAACCACAGTGGACCAAAACCAGCAGATGACATGGCTCCCCAAATCAACACAGACTGTGGAAACTTCACACTGGACTTCAGGCATCTTGCAGTGTGTGCCTCTCCATTCTTCCTCCAGACTCTGGGTCCTTGGTTTCCAAATGAGATGCAAAAGTTGCTCTCATCAGAAAAGAGGACTTTGGACCATTGAGCAACAGACCAGGTCTGTTTTTCTTTAGCCCAGGTAAGACGCTTCTGACATTGTTTGTGGTTCAGGAGTGGCTTGACAAGAGGAATACGACATTTGAAGCCCATTCCAGGATCCGTCTGTGTGTGGTGGCTCTTGATGCACTGACTCCAGCCTCAGTCCACTCCTTGTGAAAGTCCCCGACACTTTTGAATGGCCTTTTCCTGACAATCCTCTCCAGGCTGCGGTCATCTCTGCTGCTTTTGCACCTTTTTCTTCCACACTTTCCCCTTCCACATAACTTTCTATCAATGTGCTTTGATACAGCACTTTGGGAACATCCAACTTCTTTTGCAATTACCTTTTGAGGCTTTCCCTCCTTATGGAGGGTGTCAATGATGGTTTTCTGCACAACTGTCAGGTCAGCAGTCTTTCCCATGATTGTGATTCCTACTGAACCAGACTGAGAGACCATTTAAAGGCTCAGGAACCCTTTGCAGGTGTTATGGCTTAATTAGCTGATTAGAGTGGGACACTTTGAGCCTAGAATATTGAACCTTTTCACAATATTCTAATTTTCTGAGATTGTGGATTTGGGGTTTTCATGAGCTGTAAGCCATAATCATCTCAATTATGACACATCACACTTGAACTATCTTGCTTTGCATGTAATGAGTCTATCTGATATATTAGTTTCACCATTTAAGTTGCATTACTGAAATAATTGAACTTTTGCATGATATTCTAATTTTTTGAGTTTCACCTGTAGACACCAGCTTCATGCATTAGATTAAGTCATAATATATTTAACATGCTTGACCGTTTAATGTACTATGTTAACTCAGTTATGTTATGTCTTTGTATCATGTGTTGGAAGGCTGTCAAAATGCCTTTCTTCTGAGGATTCGATTTTCCTGCTGGGAGAGCTCCGGCGCAAGGATACGGACAACTGCTTGAAAGCTGGATCTTTTTATTTTTCAGGAAGGTGAGAGATAGCAAGAAGTCTGCGTTCCTGGGCTAGCTACCTTCGAATGGTAAGTCCCTGATTTTTATACCCTTTTCTCCTTTTGTGTGAGTGCTTGTGTTTGTATTTCTTAATGTTTTAAATCCTGTCAGGGGTTTGTCTTTCTTCCCGCCGGAGGGTAAACTCTGCGGGGTGCGGAAGGCAAACTTTGTGGGGTGGTTTGATTGGTTTATCGGTTTTGTCCTAATCTCTTTTAGCTTAATGGTTTTTTATATTTGTTTTGTGGCAATCTCCTGTCTGTCTCCTTTGTAATATATTTTGTGTCTTTTGTCTATTTTGCTGATTTGGCATGTCTTGTGTTTGTAAGGGTTTTCTTTTCTTGTTTCCCCAGTTTTCTTAATTATTTGGGTTTTTGTCTAAGGGGCTTCTTTAATACCTTTTATTTGATTCCTTTTCCTATGCAAGTTTGTTTTATGGCTGGCCTGATGTTCCCTTTGGGCTTTCCTGCTTGGGTGACACCACTGTCCTAGTCAAGTTCCCTTTCCACAATCCTTCATATATATTTTTTCTCTAGAGGGTGGTCTCTGATTGTATGTCTGGGTATACTTGGTATTCGTGATCAATCTGGATCATCATCATGGCTGCCTTCTCTTCCTTTTAATTTTCTCCTTTGAGAGGGAATACAGGCCTTTAGGCAGGGCGGTATGCATCGACAGAGGCAACACATGAGGGCTCCAAAGACACAAATGGTGACTGTGGTTGTTATAAGGATTTTGAGCCAATGGAAATCTGGCATCCCTGAGAAGAGCCATGAAAAGTCCAGGAATGATTGCTTCTGACCAATATTCTGAGCTAGCTCTTTCAGGTGGTGGATGTCCCTCCCTACGAGTTCTGAGGTTTCATCCAGATTGAAGCAACACATCCCTTGGAATGTTTCGCAGCCATAGTTATGCTTCAAGAGGAGGAAGTCTATTGCTGCCCTATTCTCCAGGGTGGCTTCTCTGACCTTCCTCAGTTCTCTGTTAAGGGCATCCAGGGCATGGGAGGTCGAATTCAAGCTTTTTGCCAGGGTACATGCTAATCTATTCAAATTTATAGAATTTCGCACTGCCAATCCAGGTACCCCTACCAGGGATATTGCCAATGAGACATATTCTGTTTTGGTGGGAAGGGAGACTTTGGAGTCACAGTCTGAGTCTAAGGTTTGGAAGGCTTTCCTGTGTCGTCTCTGTAAGGATGGCATAAGCATGGTCAACCTTCCCAAGGTGCAGGGGCCATTGATGGCATTTGCAGGAAGGTATGAGTAGGCTTTTAAGCCACAAAGGAAAAACCACCCTGGTGGGAGCTTCAGGTAACTATATGAGAATGATATGGTCTCTGTGTAGTTGCATTGTAGTTCTGTGTTGCTAAGACTGGTGCATTCTGCGACCCGAGGTGTGCTGCACCCACTGACATTAAAGCATTTCTCAGAGGTTGTTACTGCAGCGATGTGTAGGGTGTACATGATGTGGTCCTTGGTTTTTGTAGAGTGGCCCCAGCTAAAAATGCTTTCGTAGGAGTCAGGAAGGTTTCTAAATGTGGTGTAGTTAATGATGTTATGTGGCCTAGTTGCTACTCCCATTAGGCATGTGGTTAAGATGTCCTTGACTGATTTCCCTCCTACTAAGCAAAAGTTAGTGGTGTTGAGTATTTCTCTTGCTAAATATTCCCATACGTTTCCTTTCTCTGGGATAAGCTTTGGTTCCAGGAACGCAGTTGCTTGTGTTACAAGTGTTACAATTGTTACAAATAATGATACATAGTATATATTGCATTTCATGTTCCCCATTGCTAGATTCCTTTTCTTCCCTTCCTCTCCCCCCCCCCCTTTTTAATAGCAATGTAAAAAAAATGTAAAAAGTCAAGTATCAAAAAATTATTAGACAGGTATGGTTAAAGTCCTTTTTGTTAAAAAAAAAACGATGAAAAAAAGGTAAAAAAGGAGAAAAAATGGAGAAGGTGAGAGAAAAAAAAATAAAAAAGTTTATAACTCAGCACCTGGGAGTCCAGTTTTGTGTAATGCAACGTTTGCACTTGGTTCCTCACAGTGGTGTGGTTCAACGGTGTTGAAGAATGCTGCAAGCGTCCATTGATATGTGTCTCGATCTTTCTTGAGTTTGATGGGTGGGATTGATTGTGGTGGAGTTTGGCTATGGTCTATGACTGCTGGCTTTGCATGTGTCCAATGTATCCAAGAGTCTCGTTCTACAATCTTTATGGCGGTGTGTGTAGTCAGTAAGACTTGGTAGGGTCCTTTCCACCTGGGTTGTAGGGGGGAGGTTCTGGTGAAGAACTTGATCCACACCCAATCTCCTGGCTCATATGGATGCAGGGCTTCTTCCAGGGGTAAGGTCTGTGTCAGCGCACTCTGGGTCCAGAGGGTCTGTAGTCTCTTTTGCAGGGCTGTAAGATAAGAAGAGAGAACCCTATCCCCCCTATATAAGCAAAGGGAATGAGGATCTAGGCCTTGTAGGGTATGGGGGGGCGGCCAACGTGACTCACGCACGTGTTAGACTCCTTGGTCCGTGTTTCACTTGGATAGTAACAGGTGTTGCTCCTTTAAGTAGTCCCACTTCTGATGCATCCCAGCCCCATAAGGAGGGTGGCAGACTTTTTAAATCTTCATGAAGCCCTGTGTTGCTGGTTATCAGCATGATTGTCTTGTGTGTGCCTTTTCCTGGGATTTCCAATTGCAGCCCCTGTTTTCCACATGTTATGGTAGCTCCCATTTTACATAGGAGATCCCTTCGTAGTAGAGATAGTGGGGACTGGGGGCAAATAGTAAATGCATGGTCTACTGTGAAAGGTCCTAGTTCTACTGGTACGTTGTGGGTAAATTTTACAGGGATTATTCCCCCCCCCCACTCCCATTATGCTATCCTGAGCCCCTTCAGCCACTGAAGTTTTATATGGTGGTTCAGTAATTAATGAGAAGGTGGCTTCAGTATCAACTAAGCAATTGTATTTCTTTCCTCCTATAAGAATGGTGACAATGGGTTCCCCTTCTGGGCCGTTTTCTAGGGGGATAGGCAGCCCGTTAAAGGTAGCCATGAATTCAGTGCTTTCATTGTCATGTTCTAGTCAGGAAAGGGGTAAATCATGTTCTCTTCTTTGCTCCCATTGATGTCTATTGTTATTATTTATTGGAGGAAAGGGAGCGCTGGGTGGTGCCTGGTGACTGAAACTTTGTTGCTCAGTGTAATGGACTGGATTATTGCCTGGCCTCATGTTTCTAGGTGGTGGGTGATACCGGTTGCGGGAGGGGTGTTGCCTACATTGCCTGCTGAAATGACCTTCCTGTCCGCACCTATAACAATGCTGGCATTTGCCTTGCGACCATCCTGCTTTATCGCAATGCCAGCATTTCTTTGAATTATAGGGGGTTTTACCTGGCGTTTGTCTAGCATCATGTTGCATTACAGCAAACATTTTTAAGTCTTCCTGTCTTTTTATTCATCTCTTTCTATCTTTCTCTTCCTCTTTCAGCTTGTCTCTTTGATCATAGACAAAGTTAGCGATCCTGCGCAACTCTGCTATGTCTAAGGTTGGCCAGTTAGAGACGAAGCGGTGGAAATGTTCTTTAATATCCACGGAGGACTGGTCCATGAAGGCTGAAGCTAAAATCCTTTGGTCCTTCAGGCAGCTAAGGTCTAGGTGGGCATATGCAGTAGCTGCTTCTGACAGGCGAACCCAAAAGGCATCAGGGTTTTCCTTTTCCCTTTGTGTTGTTTTTTGAAATTCAGACCAGTTTAAAGGCTTTTTTCCTATTTCCTCTAAAGCTTCTAGTAAGTTATGTTTTGCTCTTGTGTATTCGTCCCAATGATTGGTATCATTATAGTCCCAATCAGGGCGATGTACTGGCCATGCGGGCTGGGGCTGCCTGACCAGGGATAGTTGGTAGTTTGGCTATTTGGTCTGTTTTTTCAAACAGTTTTAATAGTTCATCTTTAGTTAGAAAGACTTGTAACAGCTGAGTCATGTCACCCCAGGATGGATTATGGCTGTCTATGATAGATTTTAGGGTTTGAATTACTGTTTGAGGATCAGCCCTGAAAGCTGGGGTATCCTTTTTCCAGATGACTAGGTCAGAGGCAGAGAAGGGAGTGTGGGTAAAAATGTATTCTAGTTGTCCCCTATTTCTGCCTAGCACTGGTTTGCTTAAAAGGGGAGCCATAATCCGTGCCTCAGTCTTTCCTTCCAGGGAATGGGTTTCAGGCTTTTCCTGATCTTTTCCCTCGGTCAGGTCTTTGGTCCTAGCCATTTCAGCCCAGCAGTACCAATAGGGTATTTGGCTGGGCTTAATGTGTGTTCTAAGTGCTTTCAGGGTTTTATAATCTAAAGTACTGCTATCAGGCCAAATTTGTCTACCCGTGTCATCCCGCAATAAAGCCCACTTTTTGTAAATTCTTTTTGCTTCTTTTTTATGCATTCCAGTTAGGACAGGCACTTGCCTTTCATCCCAAGCCTCAAGTAATTTATCCAAGGGGGTCTCTTCCATTGCCCTCGAGCTACAACTTCCCATATTCCCTACCTGATGTGGGGATTACTTTGGTTTAGCCGGGCTACCGTCAGTTTTCAGACAAAAAAGGCCTGGAAAGGACTCCGGTTTCCCTACACATGGAGTACGGGCCCCTTTCTCTTAGGGAAACTCCGCCGTCAGTTTTAAGACCCCCTCTAAAAACAGGGATCTTGGAGGACTGTCTGCCCCCTAGCAGCACCGGTACAGGCCCCTCCCCACACTCAGCCGTCAGTTTTCAGATCTCCCTTAAAGGTGGGGATCTGGAAGGACCTAGTCTGCTTTTTAGACAAACTATTTCCAATTCTGTTTGCCAGCAGCCGGTACGGGCCCTATTTCTTCCTGCTTTTTATTTATTTCCTAACACCAGTTCCTTTTGCAGCCCGCTCGGTTTTTTCTTACGTCCTTCAGAAGGACTCACACTCCGTGATCACCCCTTGCATTCCCAAATCCAGCCGGTCACGGCTTGTGTTTGAGCTAGCAGCTGGCTGGGGTGCGGCTGGCAATCATAGAGGAGGTGAGGTCCCACTGTTTCTGCAGACAAAACCCACAATCATACACCTGGTACACTCACGCTTCCACTCCCCTCCCTAGTAAGATTAAAATTTGAAGCGGTACTCACCTGCTTTCAAGCAGCTGTTGAGTGGAAAAGCCCAAGGACTCCCTTTACTACCCTTATGCCTTCCGGGCTGGGTCCGTGGATGTTGTCCCTGGACAAAGAAGGTCCACGCCAGCTGGGATTGGATCCCTGGGCCCGGTCCGGTGGCAGGGTTGGCTGGAAAATCTTCATGGTCGCCAATTGTTGAAAGGCTGTCAAAATGCCTTTCTTCTGAGGATTCAATTTTCCCGCTGGGAGAGCTCCGGTGCAAGGATACAGACAACTGCTTGAAAGCTGGATCTTTTTATTTTTCAGGAAGGTGAGAGATAGCAAGAAGTCTGCGTTCCTGGGCTAGCTACCTTCGAATGGTAAGTCCCTGATTTTTATACCCTTTTCTCCTTTTGTGTGAGTGCTTGTGTTTGTATTTCTTAATGTTTTAAATCCTGTCAGGGGTTTGTCTTTCTTCCCGCTGGAGGGTAAACTCCGCGGGGTGCGGAAGGCAAACTTTGCAGGGTGGTTTGATTGGTTTATCGGTTTCGTCCTAATCTCTTTTAGCTTAATGGTTTCTTATATTTGTTTTGTGGCAATCTCCTGTCTGTCTCCTTTGTAATATATTTTGTGTCTTTTGTCTGTTTGTTTTGCTGATTTGGCATGTCTTGTGTTTGTAAGGGTTTTCTTGTTTCCCTAGTTTTCTTAATTATTTGGGCTTTTGTCTAAGGAGCTTCTTTAATACCTTTTGTTAGGGATAACATTGGTTACCTAACTTAGTTTGGCTAAATATAATATATGTTTGTTAGTTTAAATGTGTGTGTCACTTTAAACTGTAAGCCAAGTATTTGGGTGCGGTTGTAAATCGCCATAAGAGGGAGCAAGAGAGCTCACTGTTCGCCGCTTTTACTGGAATGCTGACAGAGAAGGATTGATGGTGATTACTGCGTGCGTTTGCTGAGAGAAGAAAAGAAGGTTTGATTTTGCTTCATATCTCTAACTGCAAAAGAGATTCATCACTGGACTGATTGTTTGTGAGTTGAACGACCTATTTTCTACACTGGACTTTGCAAACTGAATAACCCTCGGACTGTCTGAACTTAGTGTATGACATATGGACTGCTTTGACTATGCTATAACTCTTGCTGCAATAAAAACTATTTAATTGCACAGTGTATCTGTCTTACTGAGTGTAAAGCTACAACAACGCTTTATCTCACACACACTCTCTGTCTGCTAGACTGCCGTTGTACGTTCTGCTAGGGTGTTGTATCCCTAACACAGGGGTGGGCAAACTACGGCCCGCGGGCCACATCCGGCCCGTTGGTCTGTCCAATGCGGCCCTCCCCTGAAAAAAAATCGCTGCCATTGGTCTGTCCAATCTGGCCCGCCCCTGAAAAAAAATCGCTGGGCATGGCGTATTGCCCTGTGCCGCGTGGCCCCCAAAGCTGCAAAACAGTGCGGAGCGATCTAGGGGTAGGAAAGAAAAGAAATTTGCAAAGGCCTCGGCTGGGAGTTCGAAATCACCTTCGAGTGCGACCTCTCCGAAGGTGAGTCCCCGCCGATCCCCCTTTTTTCCAGGACTTCCAGGCTTAAACTTTGCAAAGGCAAAGCTTGCAGGCTGGAGCGTCTTCCCGCCGAGGAGCGGAAGGGTTCCACCCGGCGGGCGGGCGGGCTGCTTGGAGCCACCTAAAGCTAGGCCACTGCTGGTGGAGCCTTGCCCTGCCTTGGTGCCCGTTTCCCGGCTCGGTGGTCCTGCTCGGCGGCACTTTAAAAGCCTGCTCCCAGCACCTGAGCAACTTCCCAGCAACTTTCCGCTTCGTTTTAACTCGCGGGCGCTCGTGCCTGGCCCGAGCCGCGCGGCAGAGGGAAGCCCGGCGGGCGGGCGGGCAGGCGGGCTGCTTGGAGGAGGCGACCCGGCGGCACTCCGGGCTTCCCTCCGCCCGTGCGGCTCGGGGCGGCGCGAGCACCCGCGAGTTAAGCGGAAGCCGAGTTGCTGGGAAGTTGCTTGGGTTTCCGGGGCTTCCAGGCTTAAACTTTGCAAAGGCAAAGTTTGCAGGCTGGGCGTCTTCCCGCCGAGGAGCGGGAAGGGTTCCGCCCGGCAGGTGGGGTGGGCTGCTTGGAGCGGGCTGCCGTGTGGCTCGGGCGGCGCGAGTGCCCGCAAGTTAAAAGCGAAGCCAAAAGTTGCTGGGAAGTTGCTCAGATTTGAGGGCTTCCAGGCTTAAACTTTGCTCGGGCGGCACTTTAAAAGCCTGCTTCCAGCACCCAAGCAACTTCCCAGCAACTTTCAGCTTCCTTTAACTCGCGGGCACTTGCGCCTGGCCCCGAGCCGCGCGGCAGAGGAAGCCCGGTGGGCGGGCAGGCTGCTTGGTGGAGGCGACCCGGCAGTGCTCCGGCAGCAGCAACAGGCAGTTTCGCCCGGGCTCCGCTCAGGTGTCTGGCTGGGGCTGTCAGGAGTTGCTACCGCCGGCGCAGCTCCGTGCGGCTCAGTCCCGCGTTGCCCTGGGAAGGAAAAGGCAAAACCAGGAGCCGCTGAGCCTGAGCCTCCGGTGCCGCTGCTCCCGTTGCAAAGCACCGCCGCGGCTCTTCCTTTTTGCCTTTCCTTCCCGAGGCAACGCGGGACTGGAGCCGCGCGGAGCCGCGCCGTGTAGCAACTCCTGACTCAGGGGCCTCCGAGGGGAGGGAGCCTCCGAGGGGAGGGAAGGAGAAAGAGGGGGAAGGGTGGGGGCGATTCCCAAAAAATCTTGTGCTGACCCGGCCCGTCTGTCAAATTTTAAAAGTCAATGCAGCCCCCGAGCCAAAAAGTTTGCCCACCCCTGCCCTAACACCTTTTATTTGATTCCTTTTCCTATGCAAGTTTGTTTTATGGCTGGCCTGATGTTCCCTTTGGGCTTTTCCTGCTTGGGTGACACCACTGTCCTCGTGAAGTTCTCTTTCCACGCATGTTTGAAACTGGCCAGTTGTAGTTTATTCTGTATAGATAGTCCTCAACTTACAACGGTTTGTTTAGTGACTATTCAAAGTTACCTTAATACTGAAAAAAGTGAAATGACCAGTTTTCACACTTATTGATTAAAATTCAGATGCTTAGCAATTGACTCATATTTATGATGGTTGCAGTATCCTGGGGTCACAGGGTCATACTTTTTGACCTTCTGATAAGCAAAGTCAGTGGGGAATCCAGATTCACTTAACAACAATTTGACTAATTTAACAATTGCAGTGATTCATTTAACAACTATGGCAAGAAAGGTAATAAAATGGAGCAAACTCACTTAAATTAACAAATTTAGCAACAGAAATTTTGGGCTCAATTGTCATAAGTTGAGGACTACCTATGTTAGCGAAATCAGTGCAGTGTGTAAACTCACAAATGAGCTAGAGCGACTCACCAGCAAAAACGTTGACATCTTTTACTCACTGGCTCTTGATGGACTATATTAATCATTTTTGTTCAAAGTCATAGAGTGAGTATCGATTTTACTCCAACCTTATTGTTCTGGACCTTACAATCAATATCTGATTATAAAGCAGACAGATTAACTCCACAAAGCATCCATACAAAGTCTTTTTATTGGTTCATCAGGCATCCTCAAGATAACTCATGGTTACGTCAAGCTTCATCTCAATGTCCAACTCTTTGCATAGCTGACTTTCTGGTGTAAAAGGATAGTTCTCCTTTCATTCCGATAATGGTGAAGCAAGGGGGTGAAGCAGCAACATGATGCTGGGTTCAGGCAAGAGTGAAGGAACCTCCCCCAACCCACCAAGAGTCAATTCAGTGACCAATCAGGATTACAGGTGTGGCCACATGACATGGACTACATTTCCCAGGATACCTTAACTACATTTACCATGATCCTTAAGGGGACAGCTTTCAATTCCTAACTAACTATACCAATTCCCCATTAACTATATACTGTCTGGACAGTACACTTATGCTTTTTAGATATGCTCTATTATCACACCCTTCATCCTTACCAGATTTTCTGTTTAAAAATCTAGAACTGAAACAATACACTCGAAGGACTATGATGTATACAAATATCAGAAATCACCAGTCAGTGGGAACTGTCTACTCATCACAAAATGAGTTCAGACATCTTTCAATATTTACTCAAGCTTTGCTTGCTGCAGTGATTGTGTAAGCCTACTTTATGCTTTGATGATGCTGAGACTCTTCCTTTTTCTGCACATGTATTATATGCTTTAAAAAAAACTAGTGATCCCTGTTTCAATTTGAGAAATGCTGATTTAGTGATTTGTGTGAACATACCGTAGCCATCTAAAAGGTAGCAACTTGGAGAAAACTGAGGTGATATACTATACAGCAAGGGCCCATTTGGAATTTGGCCATGGGAGTAGTGGGTGAATGTGTTTGTGTGCGCAAAGCTGTGTTTGGGAAAGCAGCTCATGCATATGCGTGAAACCATCCCTTCTCTCCCACCACTGCCACCTCCACGGTCAGCTGAGCCCGAAAAGTTGGGGACTGCTACTGTAGAGAAATATAACTGATGAAGAAATAAAAACACTAGCAGTCATATTCACAATTCATGCTGAGAGTAAATTGTGCTTTCCCAACAGATAAGTCATTATTTAACCATGATTTATAGAATTGATTAATCCCTATTCACAGATTCAGCTTGTATTTATATGTCATGCTTAAGTTGGTTACTGGTAGTTCTTGATTTGCAACTAAATTGTCTTTTTAGTGATGTTGAACTTCAAACAATCACTAAATGAATGCTTGTAAGTCAAGAGTTATCTTATTGTAATGTTATGAGTTTATACAGTATACCGAGCCACAGTTAAATAAATGGATTAATTTCATACATCACTTTAAGTTTTTAATTTAATTTTAATGTATTTGATTTGTCAATCGCGTACAAGATAATAGGTATAAGGATAAACATAGTTATGAATACATGAAATGGATACATATAAGAAAAATAAAAAGAATCAATAGGACAGGGACGCTAGGCATGTTGGTGCGCTTATGCACGCCCCCTACAGACCTCTTAGGAAAGGGGTGAGGTAGACAGTAGACAGTCTAAGGTTAAAGTGTTTGGGGAAGAAACCACAGAATCAGGTAGAGTATTCCAGACATTGACCACTCTGGTGCTGAAGTTGTATTTCCTGCAATCAAGTTTGGTGCGGTTAACCTTGAGTTTGTATCTATTGTATGCTCTTGTATTGTTATGGTTGAAGCTGAAGTAACTCCAATGCTCTGAGAGAAATTGCTATGAGAAAGTTGAGATAGTAGCTCACATTTTCCTTCTAAGCAGCTTCTATAAAGGTGGCCATAATTTTAGAGTGTAGCTTCAATCACCATGGTCACCTAACCCATATTTGTTACTAAAGAATAGGTGTGTTTTGTAGCTAACGTTACATTTGTCACTAGGAAAGGCATTCTGATTATTACGAAGAATGATTGGTTTGTATTATATTATGACAGAGATTGTTTAGTAGCTGCAGTATTCAGTATTTAGTAGCTGCAGTATTAGCAAATACTGATATGGGAACCTCTCTAAGGCTTAATAAAGTATGGCCTTTCAAACTTTGACTTTCTGCAAGAGCCTGAAGACCATGGGCAGAGGATCATATTGGAGGTGGTTAGTTAGTTAATTCAATGCCACCCGGTGTGTCCCCCCGCCGGTCCCCCCCATCCCTCCTGATCTGTCTAGCACCCTTCTTTGCCATGTTGTCTCTATGATTGTTGATGTTTTCATCTGCTATTTTATAATGGACATTTTTAATGTTTTTTCATGTAATAAATTGCCTAGAGACATTGGATACAAGATGGGCAGCAGATAAATTTAATTAATAAATAAATAAGCAAAAAAAACAAACAAATGCCCTTAGTTCTAAGATTCAACACCAATTTGATGGAATATAATTTCTCTGAAATTCCTTATAATTTCTTCACTTTTATTCCATTTTAAAATGATTTTGTCATTTTCTGTCAGACACTGCATCAATTTTTATACAATCTGTAGTACATTGGATAATTCAGTCTTCAAATGTAGGTATACCACCTTGAAACTGAGAGTTCATGACAAACTGGTTTTAACTATCCCCAGATCCCTCTTCAGGCTAAATTTGTTCACTGTTTGTATTGTGTGCATTTGCATATGTGCATTTTACAATGCCTTATTATTTATTGCTTGTATTAAAATCACTCTACAGGATCAAGTAAAACCTGTTTCTGTTTTTCTAACTACTGCTGTTTCAAAGAAGACAGGGGTTGATTAGGAAATTTTTTCCTTTTAAACAAAGATAAAATGGACAAAGGTTGGAAATAAATCTTATCATATGCAGGCTGCAAATATTGATATTGCTAGTAGCAAAGACATAAAGACATATTGTGTGCCCTTGGCATCCTGCCATTGTCCAGATTTTTGCAACCTAGGGTAGGTCTGCTTGAAGAAAAGATCTTTGTCTTTGCAAGGCTAAGTAATATTGATAATGTAGAATTGTTTTATTTTTTTGGGTTATGAATGCTAACTTTCCCAAAAAGTTAATAAACAATTTGATTTGAAATTAAACTTCATTAGATACTTTGAATACCCATAGATAGGCCTGTTTTCCATTTTGGATTATGTGTGCTCATATCCCAGGTTTAGGAAGAACAAATTGAAGAAAACTACAAATTGGGCTTTTTCTATCTTGGAAAAGTCAACTGAAACTGCTACTAAGGTAGCAATAGTACAGTAGTTTCTAAACTTTATGATACATCATTAAAGGAAATATGCTTCATTCTGGTTCCATGTTGCAAGATGGATGAGCATTATTTCGCTTGGTTTTATGTATGCTTCCATCCTCAACTGTTCAGTATTGGAGATATCCAGGCATAAAACATAAACATCACCTCTATTCTGACTTTAATTAATAACAGAAGCACTAGCTATGCCACTTTTATTAGAATTATGAATTATCAATATCCATGGAATCTATTCTTTTCTAGAGACATGATTTTAGAACTTCAGCTAGCTACCTATGTTCCTCGTCTATTTATATCAGTTTCTCACTAAATAGCATGACCTATTGCCTGATCAGACCAGCTGGCTAGGTTCAAAAAATCTAAGGAACAGTCACTGGCTGGATTATTGTGCTTACAAAGAGAAAGTCCATCTGTTGTGTGCTTTGTTTTTAAAAACATTTCTAAAGAAGGGAAGAATACTTTCAACAGCCAGAGCAGCTTAAAGCTTTCTTTGTCAGACATCAAGCAAAACAGATTAAGGACTGAATACCATACAAAATATCAGAAACAATTCTCATCCAATTTCAGCCCTTTGAAGTAGTCTAGACAAGAAGCACAAATCTTTTGCATGACTGTTAACATAACTTAATAGCTCTTCCTCCTGTCTCCCAAGGTCATTTCCACATACCATTAACATGCAGTGGGTTTTTTATAAATATGGATGGTTCTGATGTTTCATTCTGCAAAAGAGGTTTGCCCCATAACTAAATTACTATTTCCTCTTGCCCTGTTTGTTTCAGACCTGCCTCTAGAACCAAGAAAATGCTTGGTGTAAATTGTCCTGGAGCTGATATTTTTAGATTTGCTTTCAAAGTTGGATGCCTGCTGTCAGGGAGGTAGCATCAAAAAATACAGGGAGTATTCTTTTAATTGTAACAACAGATCCCACTCAATTAGGAAACAATAATGGACACGACTGTGAGTAAATACCAAGCTCACTCTATTTGGCTTTGACAGCATTCTAAGAGTAATTAATAAATGGAACCAGAGGGAACTTGCTTGAGGTGAATTAGAATGAGTGAGAAAGAGACAGAGAGATATTATATTTGTCCAATTTACACTATAATTTTCTTGTGTTTCAGAAGAAGCACTTGGTAGGAAACCACTGCCACTTTTGAACAATTATGGTTAAAGGGAGCTCTGGGGAATCAAAAGATTAATCCCATTTCTTTATTTAATTCTGGTACCATTCCATTTTTCCTCAGTCAAAACAGTGAAAATATGATAACAATACCAGTACTTATAAGTGGATAGTTTATAATTATACTTGGAATAGCTTCTCTATTATGGGAATGGGAGAGTACTATTATATTGCAAAGCAATTTAAAAGTGATTTTTCACACTGACCCTGACTTGATCAAAATTTACACTCTTCATAAAATATTTTTTAGTGTGCAAATTGAGTATGACAGGAAATATGTGAAAATATAAGAACAATATAAAGAGAATTAAATTGAAAAAAATAATTCAAAATGTACATTGTATTATTCTAGGCATTCAACTAGCAAACTCATCTCTGATCTTATAGAGTATAAAATCTGCTTTTTTCTAATCTAAAGGCACTTGGCTTTATCTTTTATCGAGGAAGAATATGTAAGACGATACTATATAAAAAAGAAGGCTTAGGAGACTACATTAGGCTCATGGATATTAGGTTTAGAACAAAACTATTATGCTATTCAAAGTATCTAAAAACATTACTAGTATATAGCAGCAGAGGGTGCTGATGTCCATCATTGGCTGACGGCCTTGATTGTTTTATTAATGGAGAATGTTAGATTGCTCTTATGTTGTTTTTAAAGCAAATTGTATTTAGTCCACAATGACTGATTGGGGAATCTTCATGATTATCTTTTCCCTTCCATGTGACCAAACTTCTGTGAAATGAAGATTTGCATTCTAAAATTAAGGCTTGTTTCCATTTCAGATGTGATTCATCAATCACACAATATTCATTTTTGTTTCCCAAATTGTTATAGCATCGCGATGGTGAACCCATAGCACGTGTGCCAGAGGTGGCAAGCAGAGCCCTCTCTCTGGGCATTGGAGCTGTTGCCCCAGTTCAGCTCTGCCGTGCATACATGCGCCTCCTGCCGGCCAGCTGGTCTTCAAGTCTCTCCCGTGCATATGTGGGGCTGGGTTGCAGGCTTGGGAATCGCACGCACATGCATGGGGCGGGTGCACATGCGGGGTCATGTGCACATGTGCAAGGGGCCACAGGGGTTGCACACGCATGTGGGGGGGCGTGGGATGGATGCATGAGGTGTGTGCACGCATTGCATTTTGGGGATGTGCGTGCGCGCGCTTTGGGCACTTGGTGCCGAGAAGGTTAGCCATCACTATTATAGCATATTTCATTATGATAGCAAGATTCCATTCAGACTCAATCCCCTTACAAGAGAATAATGAAAAGCTGGTAAAGCCAAACCAAGCCAAGTTATAGAGAACATTTGAGGGAAGGGAATGGGCAGTCTGCAGTGAAGTTCCCATGCTGAAAGAAAAGAGAAATTGCGCATGAGAAGAAAGTTGTCTAGTTTTACAAGCTAAGATATGTCTGGAGACAAAAAAATAATTACCTAAGGATTTTCATTTTTAGATGAGAAGTGAAAGTAGAGAAAGAAAGCAATGGCTTCCAAAATAGCACAGGACTTCAACTAGACCCCACATTTCAGTACTATAACTCGGGCAAAAACATATCTTCACACATATATTTTATATGCATTCAGTAAACACGGTGAGCAAAACTCAATTAATTTTGGATATTCTTGCACTTATGTGTGAATTAGTAATCTTCCTTCCTCTATTTTACATTTCCAGAGGGGCTGATTGAAATATTTTGCCAACTAGAAGGTTGGCAATACTGAGATGAATATATTTGTACTGGGAAGATTGATCAAATGATTTGGAATAAGATAATATAACACATGAAAGGGTTCAAATGCCAATATTAAAAAAAGAAGCATGGATTCTTTGGCAGTCATGATATAGGTTACAAGAATACCTTAAAATTCCATAGAATACCATAAAATTCCATAGAATACCATAAAATTCCATAGAATACCATAAAATTCCATAGAATACCATTTCCATTATCTTTGTGGGAGCGATGAAGGTTTCAGCTGCTAATTTAGTGTTAGAGACTCGTGTGGATGTATGCTACATTTTACAACTTAATTTCTTAACAGGAGATTCTAAATTCCGTCCATATTTATTGTTATTGATAAGAAAGGACAAAATGGATTTGAAACCTAGTTTTGTCATAATGATTTTAAATAATCAGAACCTCATTCTATCCCATGTTCATTAATTCAGTCTAGGAACCTGTTTTTTAAAAAAAGGGAGTTTGTTTATTTTAGATATGGAAATGAAGTGAAATTATAACATACATACTGATTGCAAGAAATAACAGCCAATTCACACATCATACTATATCTTATGTTTTAAGCATAGTTTATGGAGAAACCACGTTAGCTGAGCTCACACCATAGGTGGTATTCAGCAGGTTCTGTCCAGTTCTGGAGAACAATAGTGGAAATTTTAAGTAGATTGAAGAACTGGCAAATCCCACCTCTGACTGGAGATTTTACAGTATCCTTCCCCTGCCACGCCCACC
The DNA here is from genome assembly GCF_049901735.1 of Notechis scutatus. Classification (NCBI taxonomy): domain Eukaryota; kingdom Metazoa; phylum Chordata; class Lepidosauria; order Squamata; family Elapidae; genus Notechis; species Notechis scutatus. Next base: position 102,641,375 of record NC_142025.1, on the reverse strand, counting down.
AAGCCACGCCCACAGAACCAGTAGTACAAAAATTTGAATCCCACCACTAGCTCACACATAAACTCTAAACTAGCTTAAACATCAATGTCTGGTTCCGACATAAACAAAAACCAAACAAACCCCATTTATAGATTCATATGATATGTGGAGTAAGAATAGGCATTTGGAAAGTCTCTGTCTCTAAGTAATATTATGATTGGTAAAATGACATTTAGATAACATAATTTTCCAAAAAGATAAATGGGAGACTTTATAAGTCTCTTTTGGAGACTTATACAGAAAAAACACAGCTAGTGTATTGTACTTGTTTTGGGAATAACAAGTATACTTGACTAGAAAAAGAGTTTGAGAAACACAGAACAATAAATTAAATACTTTGCATATATTAAAACCATATTCAGGTTTGTTAATTCCAGATGTTTTCCTTAGCTCCTTCCATATCTTCAACACTTTTTCATCTGATAGGGGGAAATGGGCATTATAGTACAGTGCATCTGGAAAGTTAAATGTTAAATCGTGGGTGAGAGAACACACAGGAGGCTCCAATTGTTTACTCCTGTTTATTGCATCGTTCAGAACAAAGACAGCAGCTATGGCAGCTCCTTTTACAGCGGGGCTGCTGCGGCTACAACCAGTGACGGCTCTTTAATTTCCCGCTGCCGCGAACCAACCGATCAGAGGTGCATATGTAAATATCTAACACCCTTCCTCACCTGGTCTGGCTCACCCAATCCTGTTCCGCCTATTGTACATAATCCCGCAAATAGGCGGGGCTCTTATGGGTGCGACTGGACCTGCGTAGCTCAGTCATGGGTTGGTCTCCGAGCTGTTTGGATGGACTTATCACCTCTCCTGCTCCCCTCCTTGGAACCTCCTGGAATCTTCTTATGGTGGCCATTTTACTTTCACTAGATGCCGCCCTTTCACTTTCTTCCCTGGTTTGTCGCTGCCTGTGTGTGTTTGGTAAGTCTCTGCTATGACCTGTCGGTGTTTTCGGTGCTATTCTTAGTTGTTGGGTTGTGCTTTATTAGTTGTCAGGGCCTGTTCTGTGTTATTCTTTGTTTGGTCAGGGTCTCCCCCTTCCTCTCTGCTTCTAATGCCTATATGTGAAGGAGCTTCCCCTTTCTCCCTGCTTATATCTGTGTATCCCTTTGTCCCCCGGGTTCGTAGTTGATCAATGTGTCTTCTCCAGCTTCTGCCATCTGTTGTATTGACTCTTTACGAATGGGGCCCCATTACCTGTAGCACCATTGCCGGTATCCATAGCAGTTCCTGTTAAATTTTTAGCATAGACTGAATCACCCTTCTGGAACATCCAGCATTTGCTGGATGAATCTAGTGGTCTTTCTGGTGTGTAATTGGGGTGTACTCTGTCTAAGGGTGATCTCAGTTTCCTTCCCATATGTAGTTCAGTGGGGCTTTTATTTGTTGTTGTGCTAGGTGTTACGTGCTATATACTTAATAGCTTATCTATTTTCGCTTGCATGTCCCCTGGCCCTAGTTTCTGAAGTGTTTCTTTCAGGTGTCGGACCATGCGTTCTGCAAGGCCATTCGACGATGGATGTGCAGAGGGCATGTCATATCCCATTTTGTGCTAGGAATCCTTCAAAGTGTGTGGCTGTGAATTGAGGCCCATTGTCAGATATTATTAAATCCGGAAGGCTGTGTTTTGCAAAAAGTTTCCTTAGGTTCCTTATGACTGCCTCTGTCACTGTGGACTGCATAATGCTGACTTCCTGCCATTTAGAATATGTGTCCACTACAATAAAAAATGTGTGTCCCTTTATTGGCCCTGCAAAATCGGTATGTATCCTTGACCAGGATTCCCTGGGTGTTTCCCACTCATGGATAGGCGCTATGGGGGGTGCTGGTCGGTTTTCCTGACAAACCCAGCAGCCGGATACCCAGGCCTCTATTTCTTTATCCATCCCTGGCCACCGCACATAACTCCTTTCTAGGGATTTCATTTTAACCATCCCTGGGTGCCCTGCATGCAACATTTCCATTATATCGTCCCTTAAAATGTCCGGAATTATGACCTGATCCTCCCACAATACACAGTATGGATAGTTTGTCTGTTTCTGAAAGGTTTAGTTTCTTTGGCTTTTTCCTTTTTAGGCCACCCCCTCCCTACCCAGTTCAAAACGTGCAACAGAGTTCTGTCTTTCACTATTGCTCTTGCGATATTGGATGCTGCGACTGGCGTTTGTTGAACTGTCTCTATCAGGAGTGTGGTGGTCACTGGTGCTGGATCTTCATCCTCAATGGGCAGGGGGTATCAACTCAATGCGTCAGCATGATCAATTTCTTTCCCTGGTCTATACATCAATTTGTAGTCGTAGGCGAGTCATTCTGGGGGACACAATGTTCGGAGTGGCTCTGTCCCCCGCGATGATGCCCAAAAGTGGTTTGTGGTCTGTGACTAATGTGAACTTCCTTCTGTATATGTATTTGTGGAATCGCTTGATTCCAGTGACTGCGGCTAACGCTTCATTGTCTAATTGGCTATAATTTCATTTCGGTTTGGATAATGTTTTTGAATAAAATGCTATTGGGGTTTCCTTCCCGTTCAGCAAAATGTGGCTGATAATCACAAGTTAATCTTACCGGTAAAGTCTTGTTATACTGAATCAGTACGCATTCTGATGTGATTAAGTTCTTTATTTCTTGGAACGCTGCCTCTTTATGCCCCCAAACCCAGGCTGCTTTCTTGTCAAGCAGTCTGTGGAGAGGTTCCGCCACTGTTGCCTTCTGCGGTAAGAATATATGGTAAAAGTTAATTAGTCCCAGGAAGGCTTGCAATTCTATTTTGCTTTTTGGTCTGGGGGCTTCTTTGATTGCTTTGGTTTTACTGTCTGTGGGGTGGATCCCTTCCCCATCTATCAAATAGCCCAGGAATTCTACCTTGTCGGCTGCTAGTTGGCATTTTTCCTTTTTTACTTTAAGCCCCACCTCTTTGAAATGGCTGAGGACTTCCCTTAAACGTTTTTGTAATTGTTCTTTGTCCTCGGCTGAGATGATAACATCGTCGAAGGCACCACCCCCTTTATTCCATGCAGTAATCGTTCCATGAGGCTCTGGAATAGTCCCGAGGCAATGCCAACCCCAAATTGTGGGCAGTTACATTTAAAAGCCCCTCGGTGTGTGACAATTGTCTGTGCTTCCGCCATTTCAGCATCTACCAGTAATTGCTGGTAGGCTTGTGCGAGATCTAACTTTGTGAATATCTTCCCCTGCGCCTGGGAATGTAAGAGGTGTTACACCACTGGGACAGGGTACGCACTCTGTTGTAAGGCCAGTAGTCAGCACAAATGCACAGAGATCCATCTGGCTTTATAGGTGTGACGATGGGGGTTTCCCATTTCGCATGGTCTATGGGTTCTAGAATTCCTTGGGAAATGAGCTTGTCTAAATGCTCATCTATTTTTGGTTTAAGCACAAGTGGGACTCGCCTTGCTTTTAGTCTGATCGGGACTATATATTGGTCTAGGTTAAAGGAAATAGGGGACCCCAAGTACCTGCCCAATTTTCCGTTGAACACGTCTCAGAATTCCTCCATCAGTTTGTCTTCCCACTCACTGTCTGTGATGCTGTGGATTCCAGTGAATTCTATCCCGAATGGTTTGAACCACTCTAGCCCCAGCAGACTTGGACAACCACGGTTAAAGGCAGAATCCTGCAGTAATTTCGGAATGTCACTCTGAATTCTCCTATGCCAATGACGGGAATCTTGTTCCCTTGATTATTTTTTGTCTTTTCAGTTGGGCCTTTGTTAGTTGGGGGATTATACTTTTGATGGTGTCCCACGACACCATTGATAGGAGAGACCCGGAATCCACTTCCATTCTACATAGTTTACCTTCTATCATGACGTGAACATGGACTTTCTTGGTGTTTGGCATGCTGGAGTGGCCCATAGTCATGGTCTGGTGCATTTCGCTCCTCTTTGTGGTTGACTTGTGTTCCATCGATTTCTGCTGTTTTGGCCCCCATGGTTTGATTTTCCCGATTCCTTGGGGGGTACCTTGTCTTGGCCTTTGGCTGTTTGGCTTGAATGCTTGGCGATGTGCCCCCTCCGCTTGCAATGTTGGCAGATAGCATCTTGGAAACAGCATTCCAATCTAGGGTGATTTCCTTCACAACCCATACACCAAAATTCCTTCCTCTTTTTTTCTCAGCTTTTCTGGTGCAGTTCAGGATGTAGCTGATTCACTTCTTTGTCGTCTGCCGACCCCAACTTGGACTCGAGGTCCTTGTAGTGAATGGTGGCACTGTCCTTTTGGGGGGGGGCTGTGGAGTCTTATTCACCTTCCTCATGGCTGCGGCGGACTTGTGAGATGCTTCTACTGCTGATGCTTCTTCGATAGCTTCCTTCAGTGTTATTTTTGGTTTTGTTAGAAGACAACTCTGCAGTGTCAGGTCCCTGAGTCCCAGGACTATGTGATCCCTCATCGCCTCATCCACGTTCAGGAATTCGCATGCTCTGGCAATGTTCCTCAGGCTCGTGATGGAATCGTTGATACTCTCTCCTTCCTTCTGGTCTCTCCAGAAAAACTCGTGTCTTTTAACTAAACTTGATACTGGGGGAGTGTAATGGGCCCTTAAAATTCTCTCTAAATCTGTCCAGGCCATCATTTTTATGTTGCTTGGGGCAGCGAGAGTTTTAGCCATTTTGAATATGGCGGGGCCACAATGCGTGAGGAAGATGGCTCATTTCTTCTGTTCCGTAATATTCATCAGGTTGCGGCTTTCCAGGAACATCTGGAATCGATCGATGTGGGAATCCCAATCCTTGGTCGTCGGGTCGAACTGTGCGGGTGGCGTATTATTTCCGGCCGTGTTGCATTCTTTGACCAGTTAGATAGCCACGTTGCTCACAATCCCGCTTCTCTCGAATTCCACCTTCATCGCCACTGTTAAATCGTGGGCGAGAGAACACACAGGAAGCTCCGATTGTTTACTCCTGTTTATTGCATCATTCAGAATAAAGACAGCAGCCGCGGCAGCTTTTACAGCGGGGCTGCTGTGGCTACAACCAGTGGCGGCTCTTTAATTTCCTGCCACTGTGGACCAACCAATCAGAGGTGCATATGTAAATATCTAACATTAAAGTTGCTTAAAATGAATTTAGTCCTAGACTCTGGTAATCAGAATAGACAAAATTGATAATTTAGTGGAATAGCTTGCTTTGGCAGGGAAAAGATCTTAACATTAGACTACAATTTGTTCAGTTTTTTTTTCTTCAGAAAGCTCCAAAATTGAAACTCAGTAAATAGCCACTCTTATGCCTTAAAAAAAGGTAAATTTCAACAAGTGAAGCAAATTGTTTCGCTCTTGTCTTTCTATCTATTGAATGACTGATTGTCAGAAGACACAAGATTTTCAAAAACATGGGGAAGTTCTGACATGTAGGAGGAAAAGAAACATTTTGTTATGAGGCATAGGCATAGCTATTGCAAAGCACTGTAGCAACCAGGAAATAGCTACCTCTGTGGTTTTTGGTTTGGTACTGTTTATACTGCTTCCTTTTTCATTTTTGCACTCTAGTAGAAGGCAGCCTTAAACTCCATTAGGAGCTCTTCTTCAAGCAACTTAAATTATAATCCTATACTTCTTTGCCATTGGGTGTGCAATCTGGCAGTAATGGTATGTACAGGAGCTCCCATCTACTCCGGAGCAAAGTTCAAGGGAGTTTTCCCACTTCTAGGTAGACGCAAGGAAGCTTTTCTAAGCCTGTTTTTTTATTAACTCGGCCGAACTGGCTGTAGATAATAGGTATTATAGTTGGGAAGTTCAAGGTGGAAACATTCAGAGGGAAGGCTGCCCGTAGCCACCGTTGTGGTCCCGGTTCTCAGCCTATATTTAAGTTTCACTCCCCGACCCTCGAAATCTTTGCGCGCGCACGCGCGCGCCTCTGCAAACTTCCTTTTCGTCGTTATTTCAGGCTCTCGCCCCCCCCACTTCCAACTCTCGCACGTGAGCACTAAACCCCACCCCCCTCGCCGTAGACCCGTCTGGCGACGCCGTCTCCCTCCTCACCCCTTTTGTGTGCGCGCGCGCGGTCGACTGCTCGCGCTGACGAGGAAGGAGGAGGAGGCTCGCGCGTAAAAGAGAGTGGCTCGCCGCGCCCCTTTCCTCCTCAGTTGCCACCAGCCATTGCCGGGGTGGCTTCCTGCTTACTCGCCTCTCCTCCTTTCCGTTGCTGCCTTTGCAGAACCTTTCCGAGGGCGCAGTTTTCGAGGCGGCGGCAGCAGCAGGATTCTTTTTCCTCACGCACATACAGAGCTACAGACCCTTCCCTCCCCACCTCGCTTCGGTCGCCATGAATCCCAGCTGTGCCCGCTGCGGCAAAATCGTCTACCCAACCGAGAAGGTGAACTGCCTTGACAAGGTGGGTGTCGTGAAGAGAAGGCGCAAGCCCCCTGGGGGGCGGGGCGGGGGTAGTGGATTTTGAGGGGGTGCTTGTGGGGAACTGAAGTAGAGGTCGCGAAGCGGGGGGAACAGGAGCAGCGGCAGTTGGCAGCCCGGAGGGAGACGGTTGTTGCTGGGTTGCCCGTGTGGGGAGGGGTGTGTGTGTGTGTGAAGGGAGAGCGATAGCGGGGGACGGTTGGGGTGGAGCGGGGCGAAGATGTCAAGGGCGGGATGGTCGGTTGCGGAGCGTGTGTGCGTGGAAGGAGAAGAGAAGGCGGGCCAATTGGAGAGGGAGAGGCCGGCTGGCAGTCTCCGAAGTGGTGGATTGCCGGAAGGAGAGAGCAGGCCAGGCTGAGGGAAGGAAAGCGTGTGGAAAGCACAAAGGGGGCATTTTAGAGAGTGACCATCGGGGAGCGGTTGAAGGAACAGGGCGTGGGAGGATAAGGTACAAGGTAGCCTGAACAAAAGGCGGGCTGCGTAGAGGAGGGAATGGGGGACGGGTCACCCAGGGGAACCCAGCGCTTCCTAGACTTGGCGGAGCTGAAACAGGCTTTCTGGGTGTGGAGTGGCAAATCCTGGCTTAGTGGAATTACATGTGTTTTTTGCGAATGTTTCCGTAGGGCCATGGTTGCAACTTAAAAAGCGACTTCATGAGTGTGAGGACAATATAAAGTGTGTGGTATCACCTGTAGAAAGGGCGGTTGATGACGCGTTGAAAGCTTTATGCTTTGGAGGAGGATAGGTGGTGGGGGCAGCTACTAAGGTGCAGAATCTGCTTGTCGTGGATTATACAGAAAAGAAGTCAATTTTGTAACCTTCTAAGAGGAAGTATGAAGAGAATTTGAGAAGCCTGCTGATCTCTAGCGACAGGTGTGCCTTACTGCAAGTACAATAGACCTGCAAAGAAAGCATGAAATATATTCAACAGTTATGTTGTTGGAAGTGTACTTTAGGGAGGATGGAGTGGTAAAGAAAACTAATGGAATTTATATTTTCAGCTTCTCAAAATTGTGGGTTAAGTTGACCCCAGTTTGAATTGGGAAATATTGCATTGGAAATAAAGACATTGTGGATTTAGGGAAGGAATGTTAAAAGCAGGGAAAGCTTTTGCTAAGTACTTAACACTTTTGGCATTGTTATGGCGGTTATAAATGTAGCATCTATAATGTAAAGGCTTCTCACTTTATCCTTTTGCAATAATGTAACTTCAATAAAATAAATTATGCAAATAGTCAAACCTAAGGCTTAGAAAAGCCTTGTTTTTAATTTTTCTTAAGGTATTGATACCTTGCCTAGAAAATATCTATTTTTTACTGTATTTTTATCAAATTACCTGCATTTTATTTTAAATAGAGGGATTACAAAATGATTTTTTAAAATTATTTCCAGCAAACAAATGAAGCAAAAGTTATACAGAATAGCTGATTTTGGAAGACATTCCAGTTTTGATTTGTAAAAATACAAGCATTTGAGCCACATTGTCAGTTGTTTGTTTAAGCAAATGTTATGACTTTAAATAATTTTCTTATGTATTTTAAAAGTGGCTTTAAATGAAGCACTGTCAAGAGAAGCTTTCTACCACTTTTTACCATAATTTAAAAAAGAGCTTTGTGTATCAATAGCTAAAAAGATGGAAAAATTAACCATCATCTGTTTTGTATTAGATTCTATTCCCTTGCCATCTCCCTTTGGATCTATGGTTATTGCAATGTTAGAGAGTTTATAAGAACAGATCCTTTTAAAAATGGCTTTTTTTGCTGTTTAAAAAAAACTGAGTCAAGTATTGTAGGGACTTTCTGTTTATAACTACAAAGACTTGTATGCCTTGCTCATCTTATTATATATTGGCTTTAAAAAGGTTTTGACTTTTTAGATTCATAGATGATGTGGCAACTTTGTTTCCCTATTTACTATGCCTTTATTAAGGGGAGGAGATCTCTGTCAAAGTACAACTACTAATTATATACTCCTGAAATAGTAATGGAGCTAAATCTTAATGAAGTTTGATTTAGATTTATTTGTTATAAGATAGAAGTAGGGAACCTACAGGTTCACCACTTTTGCAGTAGACCTCTCTTAAACAGCTTATACTCACAAGTTGTTATAAGGCAGGCCTGCCAAACTGGCAGCACACAAGCTAGATACGTCATGCGCAGCCCACTCCAGCTCTGCAAAGGCCAAAAACATCGCAATACGTCACAATCCAGCTCATGATGTGATCAAATTTGACACCTGTGTTATAAGGACTAACTCATGATTAGAAATGAATCTATGTTGTGGAAGACATTTAGTAGTAATTAAGAGGAAGGGAGAGGTTGTGCCAGTTACACAAGTGAAAATTTTAACTGAACTGTGCAGTATTTTTTCTATTTATAATATAAACATGAAATTTATGTATAAATGTGCCATATGTTAATAGATTTGAATGACACAATGCGAGCATTATGTTTAGAATAATTGTTTTTAAAACTCTGTTTAGTATTCAAAAATGCAAAAACTATGACATAAAAGCACATTTGGTCAGCTTCCAAAGTCCAGTCTGTGATTTAAAAGCAGTAGGATAGAAACTGAAATTTACTTCCATGTAATATTTATCAGTTAAATTATTATCAGTTAAATTGTGGGTGCGCTTGCAAGGATTAAAAACAGAAAAACAATATATTAATATTAACAAAGAAAATATGATCATGCCTGGATGAGAAAAATGTATTAACATTTAATCAGGGACATATATCTTCCATTCAGGATTATACTTCTCCCAGCACATGGCCTGGGGAAAGAGCCAGTAGTCTTCAGGGGTCTTTTGATTGACTGTAGGATCATGGCTTTGAGAGTAATATTGTTCAGAAAGGCAGGTACTGTAGTACAGAAGACACCCTTTCTTGGTTTCATGAGATAACATTGCTTAATAGGTGGGACCAAGCATGCCAACCCTGTTATCTTGCAAGATCTCAGAAAGAATTAGAGAAATAAAGTTCCCCCAAATATTTAAACCCTATTTTAATTTTATTTTGCCTTTTTAATATTTAACTCAAGATGGCAAACATACCTAAACTCCTGCCTATTATCCTGTGAGGTGCATTGGGCTAAGAGAGAGTGCCTGGCTTCAATGTCACTAACTTCACCTTTCATGCCTAAAACTCAGTCTCATATTTTCTAAGTCAGCATCCTAACTGCTATGCTAGAAAGGCTCTCTATTCCATGTAGGGCAGAGGTGTGAAACTCATGTTGTCACAGCAGCATCACGTGGGGTATTGGACTTTTTCCCCCTTCACTAAATAGGGTGTGGGCAGTGCATGACACATCCAGCCTGTGGGTGGGGAGTTTGACAGGCCTGATGTAGGGCTTTATAGATAACAACTATAACAACTCTTGAATTGTATCTGAAAGTAACTATATGGAATCTCTAATAGGTGGTGTTAGTCCACTTTCTAATTTAATGGATTCATTCCATATGTGGATAATTGTTTTGCCTATTTTCTAAATAGTGGCTCATGTAAGTTGTATTTCCTGATAAATTGCATTTTTTTAAATTAAAGCGCCCTACTGAAGCAAGATCTGAAAATCTCAAATTTATCTGCATTGAAAATTATAAAATGGCTTCTACATTTTTGTTCAGTTACAAGAAATTGATTGAACAATTTAACAGTCTATACCATGTATTAAGTGTTTATATTGTTCCCATCTTGTATGTGGAAAATGAACAAAGATTTACTAAATGAATATAGTGGCTGAATTTGGGTACTACTTTTTTTAAAATTAAAGTTCCTACATGCCATTTGTTAAGCCACACTGGCTATTGTTTAATTATGCTATACAGTAAGTATTATTCTATAGAACTACAATATAAATTTTGTTCTGATGTAACAATAGTGAATATAGCATTTAGATATATTTATGTACCTAGTATCTATATTGATTTACAAAGGTATGCAAGAATGTTCCATCTCAACTCTAAAACTGGATTTTCATTGCATGCTGGGCTGCAAATTAGCTGACCATGTTTTACTTTACTCTGTGTAAAACTATAGACTGTTTATGATTCCATGTATTATATAAATACTAAGTTAATTAATGAAAAAAATCTGTCAAAGCTATGATTATATATGATTGTTCTTCGGTCTCCTTTTTGTTGAGCACTAGACATAATTTTCTACAGTGGCTACATTCAGTGTCACAACATTCATACATAATATATCCTTGGTTCCTCTTCATCTTAGAATAAACAGAATAACAGTTGGAAGAGATCTTGGAAGTCTTCCAGGTCAACCCCTTGCTCAAGCAGGAGATCCTAAACTATTGTGAACAATGGCTGTCTAATTTCTTCAAAACCTCCACCAATTGGAGCATCACAACTCTGGGACACAAATCATTTTTAGAACAATTGAAGATTTAGGAACTTGAAATATGATTTTCACTTTGAAGCAAATATTAGTGTGAACTTGGCCTGTGTCATACTACTTTTTGGTTGGAAAGGTTGCTGTACGAAAATACATTTGCCCTATTTTGTTGGTAGCTACAGTATTTTGCTACATGTTAATAAATGTGAATGACTTATTATCTGATAACAGTATTCAAATTTGCTGAGTATATTTGAGATTAAATTTGCAGTCACTCAAATTATGTACATCATGAGGATAAGAAGGCTCTGGTTTTTAAGAGCTATTTGAGACTTCTAGTTGCCCTGCATTTGTTTGGTGATTGAAAACATACACTAACATATGGGTATACATTGATTTTGGTTATATCAAAGATTCAGTGAAAATTAAAAAAATAAAACAGAACTGCAGGAGGAATTGGCTTTTAGACTCATATGAAGGTACAAATCTGTTGCTCTAGGCAATAAAATGAGGCAGACTTCTCTTCTAATACTGATGAGTCATTACATGCTCTTGTCATCTAGGCTGTATTTAAAAATTGGGTGTGGTGAATTCCCATATTATTAGCTGACTCCAGGATACTTTGCAATTATCACTGATTGTGGGTGTTCAGAACAGTAGCAAATCTAACTATTGTTCTTGATCATTAAATAGTAGTCTACCAATTCTTCCTTGATAGTCTTGTTTAGAAAGCTGCTGTTTTGTACTTGATGAAAGAAACTAAAATATTTGATGGAATCTGTCAATAAAGAGTCCATATGGGAACAGATACTCTTGAGAAACTTTTAATTTACTTCACATGTTATCTGATAGTTTTCATAGAATTCTAAAATAATTGTCATGAAAGCAAAGTTAGTTCAACAAGCAGAATCATTATCAAGATTTTAATGGGTAATTTTATACTTATGATTCTGCTCCAATTTCCCCCCTTCCAAAAGTGCTGTAGAAGAATTATAAAAAATAATGAAAACCAAAGTTATATAAGTAAATAGGTACATTTAATCCATTTTGACATTAAATGGAACCTTTGAAAAGAAATGGAAACAGATTAATTATATAATATTATTGGAGTATGTTATACAAAGTAAATTAGTAAATGGTCTAAAATACACGCTACCTTGAATATTTCTCATTTGCCACCTTCTTTCTCCTAATCCTGAAGATTGCCCTTACAGTTTGTTGAGGATGTGGGATGATACAGAATGAACAGAAAGGGTTGCCCTAAATGTCCTCTTCTAAATCTAGTACTTTGTTCTATCAGCATCTTGGAATTAGTACTATTTGTAACCATTTATCTGAAGAATTCCTAGCTGTTTTCTGTAAAATTATTGCAGCAAGCTATTATGCATTTTTTTCAGAATCATGTAATCATTTTGTCATCTATTATTGTATTGTATTGATCATTAATTGAATAAAATTTCCTCAATTGATGTTGCTTGTCAGAAACAATTGGGAAGGTTGCAGATGATGCCCACAGGATGCTGCAATCAATTGTAAATGCGAACCAATTGTCTAGTGTCCAAATAGCGATCAGTGGTGTGCTGGTTGTAACTTCAAAGACACATTGTGAATCACTTTTCCCAAGGCCATAATAACATTGAACAAATAGTTGTAAATTGAAGACTACTTGTATATTCTTTCTATTATCAGAATAGTTGCAGGTGACAATTCAGTGCCATCTTTTCTCAGTTCAGAAATTTCTGTTCCTATTTTGGAAGACATAAAATCTTCCACTTAGAAATGCTAGCATGAACTAACTCTGCTATTCATCTTCATGATAAAAAAGATATCTTTCAAACCAATGGAAACTTGGTTTTCTTAAATATCACAATGGTATTTTTGTTGTAAGATTACATAAAATAACTTCCATTTGGGAAGTGTTATTGTGGGCCTTTAGTCAGATTTAGGTTGCAGGAGAAATGCATACAACCTCAGTCCATGGAAAAATTATCTTCCACAAAACCAGTTTCTGATGCCAGAAAGGTTGAGGACCACTATGTTAGAGTTAATAAGTTTAGTGGTTACAAAGTAGTTATTTTAAGAACTTACTACTGTTTTTACTAACTAACTAACTAAATAAAATAAAAATACATGTTTGTATTTTTGTTCAGTTTTTGTTTTTACATTTAAGCAACATAAAGTTCTTACAGTGAGCATCTATCTAAAATATCCATCAGGAATGTATGACTGGTACAAAGACTTGTTATCTTTGAATATACATTCTTTAGTTAATTAATCCACTTGCAATGTTTTATATTTCCCTAGTACTGGCATAAAGCATGTTTTCATTGCGAAGTCTGCAAGATGACTCTCAACATGAAAAACTACAAGGGCTATGGGAAGAAGCCATACTGCAATGCGTAAGTATGCTTTTCAGAGTTTTGCCCCCATAATTCTAGAGATGCATAGATCAAAACAATTTTGTAAGGAACTATATATTTATAGATCTTAGTTGAGATCTTAAATCATTTGCAGATAAGCAATATGAAGAAAAAACTGATTGAAGAATGCTCACATGGCATTTTTAGTGTTATACAGTGCATTTTAGTTTTCCAAATCTCTATAATGGATTGTATTAAGCTTTCTTTTTCTTGATAAATATGAAATTAATGGCAATAATACTGTCAGCTTGGAAGCCATTTTTTTTTAGGCTTCTGGGCTGCCACATTCAATGACTGGGAATTTGGAAGGGGGATTTCAAGGAGCAATGGAAGAATACCCATAACAACATTCCTTTCTCAGAGAGTCAAGGACATGTTACTCTGCACCTGGAGGAAAGTGCCTGGGGATAGTTTCTAGTTGGAATGAAGTAATAATTGGACCATGGGTGCAGGGGTTGGATTTTGGATTCCCTTTGAGCTAGGGAAAATCTGGAAATCTCAAATTCGGGTTTTCCTCACATGTGCCAATATGACATCTCTAATAAAATGGATATTTGAGAAGATGACAGTCTGAGTTTTTTTAATTTGGAGGTTACTTGGAAATCTGACAAATATATTAAATGACAGTGATACCACTATAATGTCTTTTGCCAAAGAAAAATACTGGTGTTGCTGTTGGTTAATATGTTTGTAACAAAATATAAAAGGAAAGTTTGTAATTTCACTAAAAGAAAAAAATTCAAAAATAGTTCCTTAGCAATAATACAATGAAAAAAATTGCAGAGAAGTTTCCAGACTGAGGAACAATTGTGCTAAAGCAAAGTGGTAATCACAGAAGGAAGAAGAGCTACAAGATGAACATATTTAAACATGTTTTGGAAAGTAATGAAGAACCAAGTATAAGGAAGTACTGCAAGGCAAATTTTAGTCAGCAGTAAGGAACAGAATGTTTTGTGAGATATAGCTTTATTATTAAAAAGAAAAACTGAGAGCAAGTTACAATTAGAATGAACTTTTTAAATGAAGAGCAGTTACATATAAGTTGAAGCAGAAATATGGAGCATGAATCATAACAATCGGTTCTATAGAACTGGTCTGAACCGGTAGAATCCCACCCCTGCTAACATTTACACATATAGTAAAATGTGAATATTTTAGTCACCAATGTTACCAGTGTTTCTATTTCAAACTAGATCATGGGTGCTTCTATAGCTGTAGGTCCAAAAATTGAAGATCTTCCAAATGTACAATCTGCATAGATCTGTGATGAACCTATGGCACATGTGCTGGAAATGGCACGCAGAGCCACTTCTGCTGGCATGCGAGAGGTCACCCGGAAGAGCCCCACTGCGCATGCGTATGTGCCCCCACCAGCCAGCTGATTGTCAGGTATATGTCACGTAGCACGGGGGAGATGCACGCAGGGAGTCGTGCAGTGTGCAGCATGGAGGAACATTTATTGCGGGACACAAAGAAAAAGCTGGATAAAGCAAATTGTAACTGGTTTAGCATTGCAAGCTGGACTTGAATCAAGCCAAAAGAACAGCAACGGACGAAGTACTTTGGCAAAGCATTGAATCAAATTCATTTAGCTATGTAGCACCCAATCAGAATATGAGTTTCAAAATTGTATTATCTAATAGTATTCTAGGGAGGTAAAAATTAAGTATATGTCATACTTTCTTTCTCTTTTTCTTTTTTATTAAAGTTTATTATAAAATAAAATATAAATAAAAACATTGAGAAAAGAAAGAATGCAGAAAGTAAACAAAAAAAGTGACTTTTGATTTTTTAATTCAGTACAGTACAAAAATGTTACAGCCTCAATGTTTTGCTTTACATTTCTAAATGTTTCAAGCCATTTCCATAATAAAATCATTTTAATCATCAAAATCTAAAGTTTTTAAAAATTGAAAAAATATAGAAGTATTTTTAAATAGAAACAACAACAAATAATTTTTCTTTATTTAAAACAGTCAATTTTGCCATCCCTGACAATTATCAACCATTCTTCAATTGTGGAAATTGATTTATGTCATATTTTCTTTCTCAAGTAGATTGCCTGCAGATGTATGTATGGTAGTCCTTACTTAAGCCTGCAATTTGGACCAGAATTTTGGTTGCTAAACTATGTGGTCATTAAGTGAGTCCAAGGCTCTGTTCTGTGCTATTAAAGCACACTGCAAAATCATGCTTTATTTTTTTCACATTACTGCCCATTTCTCACTGATAGGCCTCAGTATATGTGAGTTGGGACTAATATTAGAAATAACAATCATGTTCTTGAGCACAGGTTCTCCTCAGGGCTGTGTCTCAAGTTTGCTGTTGTTCACCCTGCTGACCCATGACTATTGTGCAAGGTTTGCTACCAACCATATTGTGCAGATAGTGGGCCTTATTTGGGATTATAGTGAGGGCAATTACCAGCTGGACGCAGTAAGTTTGATGATCTGTTGTAATAAAAACAGCCTGGTTTTAAATGGAGGAAAAACAAAAAAGAACTGGGCCGACCCAAGCTTGGCTTCCTTCCCAAGTCCCTCCATCCCAAACCCGAAGGGAGCCACCAGGAGAGGCCGCCCGAGGCAGTGATAGCGCCCACCCATCCATGGACAGAGAGGCAAGGCGACGGCCTGCGCCGCGTCCTCCGAGCTGAGCCCCGCCGAGTCAGCGCCTCTGCCTGATGCCTGTTCCACTGCAGCGTTTGAAGTTGCCGGAGCATTTGGAGATGCGTGGGGACGGGGACGGGCTGGGCGAGGGGTGGAAAGGACGGGGGGCTTCGGGTTCTCTCCGACGGCCAGGGAAGCAGTACTACCATCACCTCCCCTCCCTGTCCGCGGACGGGTGGGCGCTATCACTGCCTCGGGCAGCCTCTCCTGGTGAAACCTTCGGGTTCGTGCTGGAGGGACTTGGGAAGGAAGCCAAGCTCAGGTCGGCCCAGCTCTTTTGCTTGGCAGGCGGGCGCGCACCCGCGGCTCGCTTTCCTGGCTCTGCCCAGCCCGCATGGCTCTGGAGCAGCCCTGGCGGGATGAGCGGAGGGTCCGGCGGGAGGTACTCTCTGCCTTGGTGAGAGCTCTGCTGCCGGGAAGGAGGGCCCGCCTGTCAGCTGCGCTGGGCACCCCAGGCAGAGCTCTTTGCGCTCTGCCCGGCGCCAGGCAGTGATGGCGGCTGGGCGCTTCTCCCGAGGTGGGCTGATCCTGTGTTGCGGCCCTGGGAGATTCACCTCCCCACATGGGGTTGGGCTGCCCTCTCGGGCAGGGGAGGCTTTGTTGTAGTAGGGCGTCATTTTTAAAATAATTGGCTTTACCTTCGAAGGCAAAGGGAAAGCGGCGACAGGAGTGCCTGAAGCCGAGTGTCTCCGCCGGGCTCCGGTTGCAGGGAGGAGCCCTGGCTGGCCGCACGTGGCTGCACCAAACACCGCGGCGTTGCTCTAAATGCCACGGCAGCAAGGGAAAAGGGAAAGCAACGGTGACGGAAGGTGTCCCGATACGAAGTGCCCTACCAACGCCGAGGTCAACATCCAAGCTGTTGCCGCCTGCCCACCCGAGGATGCAGGGGGGGGGGAATTAAGTCACCCGCGAAAAGACGGCCTAGCCGTTTTTTCGGGGGTCAAAAAAAAATAAGGCCCGGCCTTATTTTGTGAGAAACACGCTAACAATTCAACTGTGGAGGTGGCTAGTAGTATCAAATTTTTGGGTGTGCAGCTGGCAAACAGAATAGCTTGGTCGCTCAACAGTGAGACACTGGTGATGCAGCCACAGCAGTGCCTGCATTTTGTGTTGAATGAGAAGAGTATATCTTCCTTTATCTTTACCACTTTCTATGGAGGGACAATTGAAAGCATATTGTATTACTGTGTGGCTTGGAGGTATTACTAGTTTGGACAGGAAGGCTGTGCAGAAGGTTGGTGAGGATAGCTGAAAAGATTATTGGAAGTTCATTTCCTTCTATTCATTGCTTAGTTTATAAGCGATGCTTGACCAGGGTACACAGTACAGATAGTCCTTGACTTACAACAGTTCATTTAATAACCATTCAAAGTTACAACAGCACTGAAAAAAGTGACTTATGACTGCTTTCACAAGTGTGAAATTGTGGCTTATGTAGCAAGAAAGTTGTAGAAAAAAAAGGTTTCTGAGCATATGCTAATATTATTTTCAGTAGTAGAACTGAAGCATGCCTATAAAACATATCGCTCATTTACAGCAGTCTAATTTAGAATGCAAAACAAGGTTCTTGTTTTGGAGTTAGAAGCCTTTGCTTTATTTATTAAATTCTATTACATATCTACAATATCTATAGACCCTAGGATACTTTTTGCTACTCATGCCTCAGATTATACTTGGGTTTAAAATGTTCTTTGCCCAAACCACTGAATTCAAATATAAAATCTCAAATGCTAGTTTTTATATAAAGAAAGAAAAATATATTACGGCAGAGCCCAATATATTCATGGTTTGACATAATATTGTGGGGATGGACTGCAACTATGTTCAATGTTGCTTACAAGGCTCTCTTTTCTAAACAACTTCCATAAAATCTGGAATTGAACAATGAATGTCCTATCTTTTGGGAGGGATTGAAGAAGAAAAATGGCTACGTTTATACTGGCAGAAGCAAGTGTGCTTCTTCAAATATGCTTCATACAGACTTTCTTCTGTCCATTTTCTGGCTTTGTGCCCAGTTTTAAGTTTATTTCTCAGTGAAAGCAATACAATGAAAGTTATGCTTCCTCTCTGCTGTCATGGTGCCATATAGTAATTTGAACTTAACATTCCAATGGGTGCTGCTGCTTTTTATGCCCTCTCAGTTTTTTCCTCAATGGTGTAGGGTGAAGGGGGCACATTTAGTGCAATCTCAAGGATTTACTTCATAGTCTATTCTGTCAACAGTGCAAATTGCTATATGCCCTTGTGATTAAGAAAACTGATCACAGTTTTGCTGAAGACAGAACAAGAAACCAGTTTAAAGTGGGAATAACTGGACATGAGGTATCATTTCCTATTGTTAAAGCTGTTTACAAGATTCTCCCAGGATATGGGCTTTGTTTTGCTGGAATAGAGATTGGATAGATATAGTCATCCATTATTATAGAATCTGTCAGTTGGATTAGATCAGTGGGTCTCAGGCAATGGTGGGATTCAATTTTTTTTACTACCGATTCTGTGGGCGTGGCTTGGTGGGCGTGGCAGGGAAAGGATACTGTAAAATCTGCAGTCAGAGGTGGGATTTGCTGCTTCTCCGCAGTACTCAAAAATTTCTGCTAACGGTTCTCTAGAACTGGTCAGAACCTGCTGAATACCACCTCTGGTCTCAGGCTTTTCTTCCATGGGCAACATATGGTCCTCCAAGTGATTTTTTTGCAGCCTGCTTCACATGGACAGAGCAGATGGGAATAGAATGACTTGTTTGTACAACAAAAGGCTAGCAAAAGGGTGGAGCAGCTGCCTGCTGAATTTGGCTACATTAGCCAAGGAAGTGGAAATGATACTTGAGGAGATGGCTGTGCTGGCCCTGCCTCATTAGACCATTGCAGCTAGGCTAGGGCTTCACTTCTGTTATAGTTTCTCCTTCTTGTAGCCTGAGGGCATATATATTCCTGGTCCCTTGTTGACATGACATCCCAAGAAATTGGCTGTGGGGTAGATCCTTGATAGTGGGTGGTGATATATTCTATGAGATTTGTTTCTGAGCATACATGTATAGAGGTATACAGGTAGTTCTTGACATATGATCACAATTGAGCCCAGCATTTCTCTTGCTAAGTGACTCATTTGTTAAGTGAACTTTGTCCCATTTACAGCCTTTCTTGCTATAATTGTTAAATGAATCACTCAAGTTAGTGACAAAGTTGTTAACTGAATCTGGCTTCCCCATCGACTTTGCTTTTCAGAAGTTCACAAAAGGTGACCACATGATTCCGAACACAGCAAATGTCATAAATATGAACCAGTTGCCAAGTGTCTGAATTTTGATCATGTAACCATGAGGACACGGCAATAGTCACAAGTCACTTTTTTCAGTGCCGCTGTAACTTTGAACTAAATGAACTGTTGCAAGTGAAAGACTATCTGTATTCGTGGACTATGTTCAATAGAATCTATTTTGCTCAATAGATTCACTGATTGGCTTTCCCTTAAAATTTAGATTTACCAGTACCTTTAGGTGCTTGGAGGTTGACAATTTTGGAAAAGTGGTATACATGGAATGAATAGAGATTTGGTGTGGTACTTTTTTAAAATGGAAAAATATAATCTTTTTTTATAGGTTTGTTTCTTGAGAGCAGTTCACTACTTCACTACTTCTTCAAGAATGCTGCTACTATTTGAAAGTGAATTTAGATCTAGACAGGTGTTTGCTTTTCTCCCTCAAAAATTGGGTCTTTGTTAAGGTTGTAACTGGCTGATAATTAGGGTTGAGGTCATCTCATGGAGTTGGATATAGGTGGAGGTATTGCTAGATCAATGGCCAGAATGCAGTTCTGGAGAAATATTTCTAAGGAATATTTTTTTAATTAATAAGTTTGGTGGCACACTATGATGGTAATCATTTTTTTAATTTTCAAGTTATAGAAGGGTTTTTTGTTAGTCTTCAGTGTCACAGTCTTTAAGCTGGTTCTTATGTGAGATTTCTGACACACATACATACACACATATAGTAAATACCTTAGGTCTCTTCAAGCCCTAAAATACAATGTTGTTTAAAAGAAAAAAAATAGAAAAAGTTGGATTTATTAGTATTGTTCAGTAAATTAAACCCTATGCCCTGAAATAGAAGATTTTATATTGATTAAATTATTTGAATAGGAGAAGATGTGAGTCAGGTCTCTTTATTTCTTGAAATGCTGTATTAACTGACAGGAAGCAAGTAACCTCGCTGTATAGCTATTTCCTCTGACCTCCCTTATCCTGGGAGGAAGACATACTGTTCCTTTTTACAAAACAACTATTTTAAAACAGTAAAATGTATTTTGTTTTTATAGGGATCTGTACAGTTGGAATAGTGATCTTGGCTGATTAAAGAGGCGATATCCTTTTCTAGCATTCTAGGAAGAAATCAATGTGTGTGTATATGTGTATTTATAAATATATGATAATGAAACAGCTAAGTGTTGATTTAAATTATAAGTATGGTTGTCAGCCCTGAAGCTGATCTGAGTGAAGCCATCCTGGAGCTTCAGTATGCCACACTGGAGCGAGGGTTAGGGAGCGGGGATTAGAGATAGCTGGGCTTGTGTAGTCAAAATAAAATGCTTTCTCAAGACTTTCTCCTGGGAACCAAGGACAGTCTCACACCTAGCTGAGAGAAGGAGGAGTGATGTCACCAAATCAGCAGATGCTGCAGTGATTGGGCCATGTGACTGATTGCTTGGGATTGAGGGGAAAACTTTTACTTTTATTTAGTAAAATGTGGATAGCACTGCTTCTTTATTTATATTCTTGTTAACATCATTAATCAAATGAATGACCCTTTTTGTGCTTTTGTTTAAGATATTCTGGCGTTTACCACATTGTGATTTCTACTAATATAACTGGAAAAGGCTATATCCTTAAAAAGAAAAAGAAAATAATTGTTTTGATCCATATATACTGAGAAGCCATAATCTGACCATTTGTTTTGGGATGATGTCTAAATAATCTGAATAGTTACTTTTCTAAGATTATTTGTACTTTTAAAAAATGAAAAGTTATTACAAAGTTATAAGTATTGCGATTTAATCCCCAATGGGACCATCTTTTTTCCATGTCCTGTATCCTTTCCACACAGGAAATGGATTTAAGTTTTCTATATTAATGAAAAAAAGTTTGGTTTTTCTTTTTTCAGAAAAAAGGTTAGGAAAGAGAAATTTTCTTTTCTCCCCCTCCCCTTGGCTTTCAAATTTTCAGATGGAAATATATTTTCATAAGCTACCTGTATAATACCATAGCGACAGCTGCAAATCACTTTTCTTCCTTCTCCAGTTGTCATGAAGTATCAAGAAGAAGTGTCAATGGAGACTGAAAATAATGATGGATTAGGCGAGGAGAGAAACCCAGCTTTTTGCAATTGTTAAAGTCAATTTGTCAGTTTTTTAAGCAGGGGGCCAATTCACAGTCCCTCAGACTGTTGGGGGGGGGGCGGACTGGCTGGTGAGGCATGGCTATGTGGTCATGTGACTGAGGGCATGGCCAATTTAGCAGTGTTGCCATTTGCCTAACTTATTACAACAGCAGCTTCAGGCTCCTTTAAAACTCAGGAAACTCAAGTTTTGCAGCAATTCTTCTCAGCCCCAAGAAGCTTACAATCAACAAGTCTCTCTCTGTCTATATCTCTCTCCAAAGCCAAGTTATCTCACATGCTCTCCTCCCTCCCCATTTAGGCAGGGCAGTTTCTGCAAACACCCAGGAAGGGCTCTGATTCCATCGTCCCCCATGTGCTCCCCTCTCTCCCTGCACACATCAGTCCTTCAGCTGACAGTATCACCCCTCTGCCAGCTCTTCCTTCCCTGCCCACTCACCAACTCACACCCTTACCTTTGCAAGCAGCGGTGAGCAGAAGTACACAGAAGTGCGGCTGCAGTCTTCAAGGTACAGTATATATTAGGCCTACGACTGTAGGAGGGGCGATGGGAAAAATCAGCCACACAGGGAATGGGTGGGAGGCAAGGGGCGGGGCTTAATCCCATCACTGTGTGGGCCGGATACATTGTGTCTTTGGGCCGTATCCAGCCCGCGGGCCGTAGTTTTGAGGATCCCTGGTTAAAGGCATTGGACAGGAGACACTGAGTTCTAGTCTTCCCTTAGGTATGAAAAACATCTGCATGACTTTGGACCAGTCACTCGCTATGAAGGATTAAGGAAGAAGGCAATGTTAAAACACTTCTAAATATGTTGTCAACAAATTACGTGAATTGGACTAGGCAATCAACAGGAGACAACATTGTCTCAAAGGTTCCCCCCCAAAAAAAAAAAAAAAAAAAAAAAACCAGACATAAAATGGTATGAGGAGGGATTTGAAGAAAATTATAAATATGGAAGTTGGGAGTAATGTTCTAGAAATGCTATGAAGTAGTATTATTGAATTGGTTTTGTGAACTGTGAACTTATTGCAGTTATAGTTTAGAAGCCTGGAATAATGCCAACTTTCTGCTGCTTATATTTCTACCAGTACTAGCAAGAAAATGGAAAGGAGTAATTGAGATTTGTTCTCTGTACTAGATTTCTTTTTGTCTCTTGCTTCACAGCTGTTGTAGTAGCAGTTTAAGTTTCCAGGATTGGATCTAAAATAATTTTGTCCAGGTCTCTTATGAAGTATGCCATTCTTTTCAGATGCATAGGCTCGTGATCTGTTTTAGTCTAATTGCTAATGTTAGTGCTTGGAAAGCACTAACATTAGCAATTTGAGAAGCCAAGAAAAAAAGGTAAAAATTATGAAAAAAATGGAAAGTTCATTAGGTTGCTAGACAATCACCGGCAGCTTTCTGGCTGCAAAATATCAGCTTGTTTTGTGTGAGTTCAGTATTCAGTGGCCTAAAACTCAATTAGGCCAAATTTGGATTTAAATTGTGACTTCTGGAATCAGGGTCCTACTATGTGGATAATTTGAATATTAGCTATATATATGAGTGTGTTTGTACCCATTTTTTTGGAAAATAAAAGTTAATGTCTTTATCAGGTACCCTGTTTTTATTCCTTGCAATTCTTTATAGATAGGTTACTTGCAAGAAATTAAAGTTTGAGGTATCAATATGTTTATGGTACAGACAATAATATTTCTTCTCTATAGTTAGCCAGTGATAAAACTGGAATGAAGATATCTGTACAATGCAAAGATCTACTCGAAATTTTAGAAAGATGGAAAATAGATTCCTGGCGATCTTTTTGGCAGTAGCTGCAATATTCTCGTTATAGTATATCAGATTTGGCTCAATGGTAAATTTTGAGCAGGAAGAGCGACTTGGATTTAAAATAGCAGATTTTATATGTTCCTGTTATTTAAGAGTTAGGGTTAATTCCTTGTATTCATATTGCAGAACTCCTTAAGAGAACTTAAAAATAGCATTTTCATGCTTCCGTAAATTAAAAGCAATATATTTGATTTGGATGTATAATATTATATATTAAATATATTGCCATACATATATTCTGGTTTTATATACACAGAACAATGTATGTAGTTTATTCTGAATTAGAATTGAGGGCCCTTTTTCATTTGAGATATTAGAGTATAACATTCTGTTTTAAAATATTAAGAGTTTGGGGAAGGTCTTCTTTAAACTAGAAATGCTTGCTATTGAGAATACTGGTGAAAAGCAAATGAATTGATAGGTAGATGTTTAATTTAGGCACTGTATTCCCCCACCCCCCCACCCCAAAAAGGATGATCATGTTTTTCTTTTCAAGGATATGGTGTTTGTAGAATACACTTCAATTTCTATTAGTTGCCACAGTTCATTTATCTGCTGCCTATCTCTTTGATTTTTTAAATATTTGACAGTGTCCCAGTGACACTTGCTTGGAACCAATTCTGATAAGAATAGTCTATAAATCTTGTAAAAAAATATAAATTCATATTGAAGCCAGCTACTTCCTTAGAACAAAGAATTTAAACAGTTGAGGTTGTTATTCAGTGAATGGAGAGTAATTCTCAACAAAACACAGAGCTTTTCATAGTCCAAAAAAGCAAAAGGTAGCCCATAAAAGGAGGGAGTTAAAGTTCTATTGCTTTACTGTTTTGTACTAGGACAGAGTTTATTCATTCGTAAAACCTGATGATATTATACTGAAAAAGCTCACAGGCATTTTTCACATTTAGCTACAAAGTTCTTATGCTCATTTTTTGTCATTCTTGGGTAAATTGAATCAAATATACTTATTTTAATTTGTTGTAAAACATACATTTTAAGACAATGAGTTAGCAAGAAAATTGGAAATAGTAATGGAAAGATAAGGGAAAGATAGGAATAGGTGAGGCAGTAGGAAGATACTGGGGAGGAAAGTAGAAACTATATTGCCTGATTTAGATAACCGGGGAAAAAAGTTCAAACTTGCACAAGAATAACACAAACTGTTACACAAAATAATGTGCACATATATAGTTATTTGTTTTGTTGGTAAAACTGCTTTCCTGCCATTGAAATATTGTTCATTTACTGTTTAATTTATTAAGGCTTATTGTCAAGCTTGACCTTGTAGCATTGAGTTAGAAGTTTGGTTTTCCCTTTTTTAAAAAAAGAAAGTGATTCTAAACAATTTTATAGTGCTTGTGGGTATATCCTTCTGACCTACTTAATTGCCTGCAGTGCCTTAAAAGAATATTTTTTAAATTTCTTTGTAAACTCATCATAGTTTTAATTGCCCATTGGTAATAACTGTATTAATCTAATATTGGTTAATAAGGAACTAATTTTCTCCAAGTCACTGTTGTTATGAGCCGTCTCTTTTCATGCAGCATGCATACACCATTTTGGCACTGTCATAAGTCATAGAACAAAGATATGCATATAATAAATCAAGCTATAACATGCTCTCGTGCAGAATCCTTCCAGTTGGTTCATTTATTATCAGATTGATATCTTATGTACCCATGAAAATGGAATCTTATACAAAAGAAAATAAGGCTGATGCTGAACAATAGTACAAAATTTAGCACACTACGTATGTGATTTCAGTGATAAGGATTGAAATTTTATAGCTGAATTTTTCATAGAAAATATATTACTAGAACAATGTGAGTATTGCATTTAAGTATATAGAATTAATTTTTAATAGATTAAAGTTGAGATTTTTCAAATTTAAATTTTGACTAATAATTATAATTAATTACATAATCTTTCAGGAACCAAAAATAACATCAATAAATTGTAAATACTCTTACTGTGATGGATAGAAGTATGTTGAATTGCTAATGAGTGCTTATAATTTATCAGAAGACAAAAAGTGAAGGAAACCTAGAAAGAGAAGTATTTGTACTGCTTCCCTAAATATTTATTGGCCAATTCAGATTAAGATTAGACACTGTTAATTCTGCTTTATTTATTTCTTTTGCAGACATTATCCAAAGCAGTCCTTCACAATGGTGGCTGACACTCCAGAGAACCTGCGCCTTAAGCAGCAGAGTGAACTTCAAAGTCAAGTAAGGCTTTCAACTGTTTATTCTCATTCTGCAGGTTGCTGTATGTTAGCAATTGCATTCTACCAACCATACTCAAAAAAGAATTTAGTGAAGAAGTTAATATCTTAAAAAGAGAGCATGGCTTGATGCTTAAAAATAAAAGCTGTTTACTTTTCCCATATTACTGGAAGGAAAAAAGTACAGAAATGAATTAAAATATAAACTGTCAGTTCTACAAGAGATAACACTTATGATGCAACACATGAAAGATAGTATCTTAACACTAGCTCAGGAATCCAGAGCATGAAAGTACAATTGTGAAAGTCCTTATATACCTACTAAGAAAGATGAATCAAGGCAGGGGTGGGATTCTACCCGTTCTGTCCACTTCTGTAGAAGTGGTTGCTATGAAAAGCAGCAAACAGAGAGCATACATAGAACTGGTTCTATGTTAGAAGAAGAAGAAGAAAAGAAAAGAAGAAGAAGAAGAAGGAAGAAGAAGAAGAAGAAGGAAGAAGAAAGAAGAAGAAGAAGAACTTTATTATCATTGTACAAGTACAACGAAACTGTGGATGCACCCCAGCAACTGTTCGCAATACTGTTTGCTGCAGTTTTGGCCCACCTGCCCGCCCGGGCTCTTAGCTGACCTTTATTTCCTGTGTTTTCAACCACAGCTGCTTTGCGCGACACAGCTGTGGTTGAAAAAGCAGGAAAAAAGTGCTTTTTCAACCGCTGCGCACCCGCGCACAGCGCTGCTCAGCTGTCCAGGCAGCTAGATAACGACGATATACACGCGTGTGCAGCATGTAAAATCACCGAACCGGTAGTTATACCGGTTGGATCCCACCCCTGAATCAAGGTATGAATATGGCAGATAGTTAAGTTATGAAGAAGTAGGGTGATATGTGCAGAGATGAAATAGCATAGAGTAATAGGATTGAGAAGATTCATCCTGAAAGGAATTCCATCATTCAGTGTTGAGGAGAGAGCAAATTAGATAAAAGACTGTAAAACTTTTTGCATGCTAGGAAAGCAAAGTATGCATTAGAATGCAGAAATAAGTTCCTTATAGTATTAATAAAATCAGATTTTATTCCTAAACCTTCATACAAAATTTATCTGGGTGTTGTTAAATACTAGGCATTAAGCAAGCCAAACCATCTGTATTATATATTCTTTTGCAATAAAGATAAGAATGCATGCTGAAATCTGCATAATAAAGTAGCCCTCAACTTACGACCACCATTGGGAATAGAATGGATATTTTGTCAGAATTGGGTGTAGTTATAAAGTGTGACCAGACCTGATTTTGCAACTCTTTGCACTATGTTCTTAAGGGAATCACATGATCATTAAGTGATTCCAGCTTCCACAATTGACTGTTTTTGCTGGAAATCAGTTGGAAAGTCATATATTGTCATAGTATGACTGCAGGATTTTGCAACTGGTTGGAAATGCAGCCACTTGCCAGGTGCTTGAATTGTATTCATGTGACATTGGGATAAGTGTGAGGATAGATTTCTTTTCTCTACAACATTATAACTTTGGTCATAAGCTGAAGGCTACCTATATCCCTCTTATCAAATTTACTGCATATATTAGGGAAATGGTTGTCTTTCATTGTTATATGCAAATAGCTGTCTCATACAGAACTAACTGCCAATATACTTAGTTCCCCCCCCCCCAAACCTCCCACTTAAAAGTCATATCTAAGCTGGTGTGTTCTATAACCTAGGTAGAATTTTCTCACAAACCCTCATTTCCTCCTTTATAGTGTGCTAACAATAAGAGAATTCTGCTCAGTGAGGAGGAAGCAGAAGTTATAAAGCAAGTAGATTCTATAGAGATTTCTTTTTTTCAGCGTGTTGATCCCTGCAGCAATGGAAGAATATTCTACAAGATCTAACAACATGCTACTACAACTCTAAAGTTCTTTTTATATAGATCATAGTTACTTCACTTCTTGTCTTTTTTGATCAAGCCTCAATACTGTTGCCATTAATAACTTTCCCTGATTTAAAAGAACATTTAGAAGTGGTTGGCCATAGAACTTGTAATCATAGGCTTGTTAATATGCATTATTCTATATGCATTTCTTGCTCTGTTTTTATAGTGTCCTTTTCATATAAAACTTACTTATTTTTCCCTTGTTCCCCTATCCCCTTTGTTCTAAATGTAAACCCAGATTATAAGATGAAACTTGGTGAATGATTAGACAAAGTCATTAATGCTTAAGCTCCTGATTATGCTTTGAAGTTTTGATGCTTTTTACCAGCACAAATTCATTGATGGGGATAATTGCAAGTCAGAAAACAACTATTTATTAAAAAGCTTCCCTGGTGCTCCCTGTTATCCCTAACTTGCTTTTGGTTATTTTTTTTCTCCAAGGTATGTGGATAACCTTCTGAACTAAGCAGTGAAAAGTCATATTCTTTTATATGTGGGCTATGAAGGCAGATCAGAACAATGAGTAAAGTCCACTTTCTATTGCTTATCCCTGTGCTAGCTAAATAAATATAGTTTTATCATAGTTCACTTATGTTTTCTCCTTTCTGTGGCTATAAAAGTCCAGTGAGTGGGGATGACTCCTGTCCTTGCTGATTGGATTGCCTAATTGATTAAGCCCCACCCTCCACCGTTGGCCACACCCCAGTTTTCAACTCAGTCCCAGACAGGACGGACGTGTTCCTTTGGAGCTCCACTTTCAATTTTGCAGAAGTGGAGTTATTTCTGTGTTTGCTGCTTCAAACTGACGATAAGATCAAGAAGGTTAGTGCCACAGGCCATAGTTCCTTGGGAACGGCCTAGTGGCTTGGCAAAAGGGTTACCAGCACACTAGCCAAGTGTAGTGGAGCACTAGGGGCTGTGGTAGCAGTCCGGGTGATCGGCAGGCAAGATCGGCCCGCAAAAGAGCTGTTGGGCGCGAGATCGCCCACAGGTGCCAGTGCTTAGGCAGGGAATTGCGTGGCGTGCCCAGGATCCTCCTGCAGTCATGTAAAGCTTACTGAGCAGGATTGGAGGCTGCTTCAGGGGTTGAAGTAGTAACGAGCCCGCCTATGGCCTGAAGGTAGAGAACCAGCAGGGCATGGTTGCAGCCCAGCATTTAGGCCTAAAGAGGCCTGCTTCAGCCGGTGAAGAGGTCAAGATGGTGGATGCACAGACTCCAGGCAAGCCTCAGAAGGAAGGAGGCTGCAGTCCCTCCTCTTCCAAGGGAAACTCCCCTGGAGGCAGACAAGGAAGGCCCATGCTTCCAAAAAGCCTTCCAAGACAGAAGAACAGGACGCCATAAGGAGGCAGAGAGCTCTGGAGAAGCAAGTGGAAAAGAGCCAACGGACTGCTGGTAGGAGGAGTCTCAGATCTCCTCCCCCGGATGATTCGGCTTCTGCTCTCCAGGCCCCTGAATTGCAAGCAGAGCCTGAGCCTGGGCTTGGGCCTGCCCTGGATGTAGGCCTCACACATTGGAATCTGCAGATCCACAGTTAATGGCAGTAGGCAGGGATTATGAGAGGGCTCCTCAGATAGCCTTTCAAGGAGAATCATGGGAGCAACCCCCTAAAAGGCCCAGAACAGGTGTAGAGGCCACATTTACACCCGCTGCTGCAGGCCTTCGTGATCCAAAGTTTTCTGAGCCAGAAGTGCTTGCTCATATGGAAGCCATTATATCTAAGGCTATCAGGAGAGGTATTGTTAAGAGTCTCCAATTGTTAAGAAGGCCTGAATCTGTGGCTTCTTATGGTTCTATCATGTCAGAGCCTGACCCGTCCCTTCACCTCAGAGTTAGGCAAGTTTTGCAGGATTGGGTTTCACCAGATCCGTCAGTGCACAGTCATTCTTCTATGGCAGCAGAGGAGGATAGGAGAGAGTCAGATCTCTCTGAAGATGAAGGATTGATCCCAGATCAATCTGCCTTTACTGGTCTGTTCAAGCCTACTCTGTTTCGTTCTTTATTATTCAAGGCAAAGAACACAGCTCAATTGGGGCCAGAGGCAGATGTTGGGGAGACAGTAGGAGATACCCCAGCTCCTCCGGATCAGTTTTTCTATGAGCCAACTTTGCGCACAGAGGTGGTTCTGGCTCCAAGGCTAATCCTGAAGTCAACAAACAATTAGAATTCCCTGGGATAGCGTCCATGTTATCTTCTAATGAGTGTCGTTATTTTACCAGATCTCTGCAGGTGCCAGCACTAGATAGCCCGGTGGTGGCTTTGGTGGCTTTCTCCTCAAATCCAGCGGATCCAGAAGAGGCCTTAAAAGCAGAAGATAAGAGGATTGAACAATCTCTTCAGGGAACCTATCAGGCAGCTACGTGGGCAGTCAAAGCTTCATCTGCTGCATCCTTTTTACTAGAGCCTCCTTACGTTGGCTCAGGCAGCTGCTATTCCAGTAAGGGTGCAATGCTACCTGGATGATATTTTAATTCAATCATCTTCGGAGAGCACAACTTTGAGAGATCTTCAAATGATAGTTTCCCTATTACAGGCCCATGGCTTCTCAGTCAATACTAAGAAAAGCCACTTCATCCCCACTACGTGTTTATTGTATTTGGGGGGCCAATATTGACATGGTCTCTTGTAAGATTTATCTCTCCCAGGACCGCCGGGACAATATGAAGGCACTGGCAGGCAGAATTCAGAAGGCAGATACCGTACCTTTGGCCCTACTATCTCAGCTACTGGGAAAGGTGGTGTCTTACATTTCCATCGTGCCTTGGGCACGGCTGCATTCAAGGACACTGCAGTGGTTCCTCTTGCCTTATCAAAAGGCGGAAGGAGTCACTCCTCATGTAAGGTCAGGGTCCCCAAATTGGTGAAACAGTCCTTTAGGTGGTGGCAATCCCAAGCGATTTGCACAGGCCACCTATTTAAAGAGCCTCCATGGCTTGCCATCACTACTGATGCCAGTCTCTTCAGATGGGGGGCTCATCTTCAGTCCCAGATGGCACAAGTCCAGTGGTCAGCACTAGAACAAGGGAGAAATATCAACTGGTTGGAGTTGAGGGCTGTCTGCTTGGCTCTCAAATGGTTTAGTGCCTTGGTACAAGGGTCTCATGTCCTGAATATGATGGACAATGTGGCCACCAAGGCCCACATAAATAGGCAGGGTGGAACCAGGTCCAGGTCCTTAGTATTGGAGGCCGAATGCCTGGGACACTGGGCAGAGAGAAATCTCTTGTCCATTCAGGCAGAACATATCTCTGGTATTGACAATGTGCAAACAGACTGGCTTAGCAGAGCCAGGATAGATTATTCAGAGTGGAGTCTCCATTCCTCTTTTATTTCAGGAGCTGACACAGAGGTTCAGCCAACCAGTAGGGGACATGTTTGCTTCTCCAAGCAATTCCAGGCTGCCCAGATTCTTCACCAGGTTCCTGACCCCAGGTGCGGAAGGGACCAACGCTGTCAGGAGCAGATGTCCTCAGGGCCTTCTGTATGCCTTTTCTCCTCTTCCGCTGCTGCCAGCGGTAATCTGAAAAATCCTGGAGGAGGGGGTGGAGTCATACTTCTCACTCCTTATTGGCCCCAACGTCTCTGGTTCTGGGACCTGGTGAATCTATCCATCACCAACCCGTGGAGGATCCCTCCAGACAAGATATCATTACATCAGGGGGCCCTAGTTCATCCAGAGCCTCAGTGGTTACAACTGACCGCATGGTGCTTGAGCAGGGCTCTCTGAGAGAGCACAATATCTCAGAGAGGGTAATTCATATGATCCAAGTGGCCAGGAAACCTCTACTGATATATTCATGATGCCACCTGGAAGACCTTTTGTCAGTGGTGTGGCAGGGCTGGCCTTCACCCTATGGATGCTTCTATATTAGATTTCCTTCAAGATGGCCTGGACAGGGGGCTCTCAGCCAATACCCTTCATAGGCAAGTGGTGGCCCTCTCTTCTCTGCTTCACATTCACGGGAAGAGGTTCTTGTCCCTCAATCACACTATTCGTAGGTTCCTGAAAGGAGCGTCCAATATTAGGCCTCCAGTGGTCCATAGGTTCCCAACTTGGGAACCTCCCTAAGGTGCTCAAGGCTTTGACACAGGCTCCCTTTGAACCTCTTAGATCCATTAGTCTACATATGTTGATCATTAAGGTAGCTTTCTTAGTGACGATCACTTCAGCCAGGAGAATTTCTGAAATGGCAGCTGTCTGTTAGGGAAGATCTCTGTTATCTTCCTCCTGGATAGAGTTATGCTTAGATTAGATCCCATTTTTGTGCCCAAGATCAATTCCTGGTTTCATAGAGCTCAGGAGCTTATCTTGCCAAATTTCTGCCCTAATCCTTCTCACACCTTGGAACGGGCATGGCATACTTTGGATGTTCGCAGAGCATTGAAGATCTATATTTGTAGAACAGCAGTTCTTCGTAGAGGCACTTTTTGTGTCATTTCAACTGGCCACCTTGAGTGGCAAAGTCACGCCATCGACAGTGGGCAGATAGATCTGTTCCTGCACCTCCAGAGATTATGAAAGTAGGTCTCTTCCGATTCCTTGAGGTGTGACTGCGCATTCTACATGGAGTGCGGCTACAGCGGCGGAAGGGCCACACAGGCGCCTATCAAAGAAATCTGCAGGGCTGCTACGTGGTCTTCGCACTCTCCATTCATCAGACATTATTGATTGGACACCTTCGCATCGGCTGATGCAGTGTTTGGCAGAAGGGTTCTGCAAAGTGTTCATGGACAGCAGCATGAGCAGGACCAGACTTGAGCCCTCCCATGGACAGTTCAGCTTTGGTATGTCCCGCTCACTGGACTCTCGTAGCCACAGAAAGGAGAATGAACATTGGTCTTACCTGAATATTCTTTCTCTTTCGATGGTGAGAGTCCAGGTCCACCCTTTATATGACTGGTCAAGGGCGTCGGGTTGGGGGAGCGATGATATGTGTTTTTTCTCGTTGAATCTACAGAGACACGTCCAGTCTGTCAAGTTCTTCGCCGAAAGCTGGGGCATGGCCAACGGCGCAGGTGGAGCTTAATCATTTAGGTAGACTCAGTCCAATCAGCAAGGACAGGAGTCATCCCCACTCACTGGACTCTCTCACCACAGAAAGAAAAAGAACATTCAGGTAAGACCAATGTTCAATTGATCAATTATTTCTCTCTAGTTCTTTCTCCTTTAAACCTGCCTTATAATCATATTTGATATTCCATATTATGTTTATTTTGTTTCAAGATTGGATTTCATGCCCCACAAGCCTGTTTGCTAATTTGATTTAACCCTGGAAGAGGACTGAGTACATGCTTTTGATCATTGTTTGCAATCTCATGGAAATATTTTTAATTTTCATGTTTTTATAAGTGCTCTGCTCTTAACATGTTAAACTTCATACAGATCTGCTTTTAGGAAAAAGACTGAACTTAAGTTCCTCTAGCTGAGTATCCTCACTGCAGATCCAGGGTGTGAGTATTATGACAAGCCACCATGTTCTGGAGATGCTTTTATTACAGAAGCGATTATATATATGTGCCATAAAATAAGTTGTACGAAACAGATAACTGAGAAATAGTTCTTTTTTACCTCTCCTATACTATTGGTTATGTAGTGTCTGATAGATTAATGAGAAGCAAAATATCTTTGTTCAAATATGAGTTGTGTATTCCCTGATTTGATCAGTGCCCAGTGCTGGCTTTTTATAGGAAGATTAACTGTTACCTTAAGATAACTGATTTTTACTTCCATTTTCTCTGTCTAGTTTTGGTGGCTAGAGGAGTTAATGATTCATGTAAAGTGTTACGGTGTCTTGGAGGAAGACCATTGCAGAGCTCAGCAAAGCTACCCTAACTTCTCTTTATTGGTCAAAACCAACGCTTAGGGAGGATTGTTGAATGTGCCTGATCATTTGTAATTAAGTATTTACATTATTAGCGAATTCATTACAACTTTTCCTCCTAAACAACAGAAATATGAAATCCCATAAAACAATTCACATTATCTCTCACCAACCTTACCCCTCACTGGAGCATTAGTAAAAGACTGCTTTTGTTTGTATTTGTGCTTTTATTTTCCACTGCTGTACACAGCCAGTTTTTCATGGCCGCTTCCTCATATTTTCATTTGGTCTGTAAGGTAGATGCTAAATGACTTTTTCTTACACATTGCTTTGTTATATAATGATTGTATTTTTAGATTGTTTTGAATTTGAAAATACATGATATATAAGTGATGCACAGGACAAATTGCTGAGTTCAGGTAACATTTTTCTACTTGACTAATAGATGACTGTTAGCATCAACACCTGACTATAATCGCTGTGCTTGTTTTGGTGCAAACAGTTAGATATATTTTAATAAGAACTTCAGGATATAAAATGAAGAGGGTTTAGAATCTAAATATTGGTTATATGTTATTCCATTTGGTAACTCCTATAGCTGTTATTGGACCTTTCCTATAACAACGTTTGGAACTGAAGTAACTATGCTGAGTGTTCCTACTACATACTTCTGACAATTTTGCTTTTTTATTTTGAGTAGCTGAGAAGGCGTAACTAGTTCCGATAGCTTGCCAAAAACACACAATTATCTTCTGTGTAAGTAAACAAGTCCTCCAGCTGGATTAATTTTAACGCCTGCAGCCCACAGATGACTGTAAAATAAGAATGTTTATTTCCTGTGGTCTTGGTTTACTAAATGTAGAAAACTGCATTTTGAGGGAGAGAAAATAGGAAATAATTTCAGGTTAAACAGCACCTGAAACTTGAGAATTCTGTATTTGTTCTTTTGTGAGAGAGAATGTCCAATTTTAAGCACCAATACATTTTTGTAGCAGCATAGAAAGAATACTACAGCAGTGCTTAAAGTTTTGTGAATCTTTTTGAATTTTCAATATTTCTACATAAATATGTATGCAATGAAATTTCACTTTTAATGTATGCCAATTAGTGTACATTCAAAGTGACAAAGTTATTCATTCTCTCTCTCTCTCTCTCTGTCTCTCTGTCTCTCTCTCTCTCTCTCTCTCTCTCTCTCTCTCGCTATCTATCTATCTATACCTTAAGTGGGAAGATCAAGCTAGGAACAATCCTTTTAAATTTTCAATATTTTTGCATGAATATGATCCAAGATGTAGTATTTTTCCACACAAGTCTAAAGCTAGTTAAAAAGAATTAAACATCCCTAGGAGGAATAACACATTCCTAGGAGGAATGTGCTAAAATTCCTTCAAGCCAATATACAGAATATTAACAGTTATCTCAAATAGATACTTCTGACATGGGGATGGGAGCACACCATTTACTGAAAGTTCACATACTTTTGTCTTAATCAAATATGTAGCTTCCCTCAATAAATCAATGAATGTATGATATAATGTTTTTCGCTTATTTGTTTAATTCTTTTTAACTAGCTTTAGACTTGTGTCTCAACATTTACATTTTGGGTCATATTCATGAAGAAATATTGAATATTTAAAAGAGTTCTCAAACCATTAATCATCACTATATATCCACTATATATTCCTGATGGACCATCTTTGCTGCAAAATAAATTTGGAGTGATTTACTACACATTTATTTTCTGTGCAAGTACTTTAATAAAATACAGTTAAATGAACAATGCAAACATGTGATAATCAACCATTTATTTCCTAGGATAGGTATCTGACAGTATAGAATCAGACAGTACAGTCAACTGATATTAATAGATGCATTTAGAGGAACCAATACAGTTAGTCTTTTTTGTACTGCAGATTTTTATTTCACCATTATTATTTTACAAATAACTCAAGGCCAGTGTCACATACTCAGCCTAACCCACCTGACAGGGTTGCTGTTGTGGGGAAAAGAGAAGGAGAAAGAAGTATTAGGTATGTTCACTCTATAATTTATAAAAATAATAAAAGAGGGGGAAAAAAGATCTAATTGTGTTGAGTCCCATAAATGCATTCATTAACATCAATGGACATTTAAATTCAATTACAGATTCCATATTGGCAGGTAAGTCCTAGAAAATAAATGGTCTTCGCTAATGAAAGTATTTTTAGCATGATCTCAGGAACAGAATTTCTATTCCTAAGTGATATAGTCATAAAGTGTGACATCACACCACCATATCACTGAGCTTTGCCAAATGTCAGCAGTCCAGGCTTGGTCCATCCCAGCCCAGAGCCTGGTTTCTTCCAATGGAAGAGACTGCCTTGCCTCCAACTCTCCCCAACTGCCCATTCCTCTGTGGTGCCCTTTTGGCTGCTGGCACCCTGCCTTATTGGGAAAATTACTCTGAGGCTGCTTGCCATGCTGCAGGTCAGGGGATTTTTGGTGCACTGTGGCTCTGAAACCCTAAGTCATGGCATGGTGTGAAGCTACAACTGGTCCTAGAAACTTCACCCTTCCCAATCTGGCACAGCAGCACAATGCAAATCCACTGTTCGCCAGGAAACCCTAATACTGGCAGGAAGCTGCCTCGTTTTGGGAAGTCCCAATGTAATCCAGCTGCTTTTGCCACCTTTACTTTTGCTGTCCTATACTCTCTGCAGTATTGGGTGAGTCCAGATATGGGTATGCTTTATTCCTTCCTTTTTTTTTTTTTTAAGCAAAACTTTGAATTAGAAAAGATTGGAGGCAATGGCCTAAGTAGCTGATTGAACATGTGTCCAGTATGTGTCGTTTTGCTGAGTTCTTTTGCTTCCCTTAGGGTTAGGCTAAATTGCAGGAAATCATTATTGTTTCCACCTTGTTTTTTAAATGTGAATCATTTTTCATATGATTAAGAATCAGATTTGCTTTTTTAATGAAACTTAAGATGGTCTAATTGGTAGATTGAATTTGCATACTGGTGTCAAAGTTCCCAAGTATTCCCATTTATTTTTAAATTGGAGTAAAAATTTGTGAATCCTGATTAAAAAAATGGGAGGTTTGATAGACTTCTACTGCTTCGTAACTGAAGCTGCTTTGAAGAGAAGGAATGGAGGAAACTGTTTGTTAGCTGGTGAATTGAATTACCTCACTGAGGGGTTGATGGCAGCTGTCCCGCCCTTTTGACTTCCCCCAGTTAATCCCATTTTTCTTTTCAGCATTATACTCCCACCACCCTCCTTTTAACAGCTTATAATAGCCCAGCTATTGCTTAAGCAAGGCATGAGAAAGAACTATCCAGCTTGCTTGACTCACTTATGTCTAGCCTTCTACAAGCATAAGAGTTGAGTCGATTCCAGTTGAGTGCCCATAAAAGGACAAAGAAAACTGAAAGCCAGCCTTGTCTGAGTATTTCCTCTGCTTGCTTGCAACAGACTTGTTGCTTCTGCAGCAAAGGAATGTCTCCCTTTTTCTATATAGTTTGTGTAACTTCAGTAAGGGTTATATTTCTTTCTTATGATTAATATAGTAGCTCACTTCCAATATGCTTCCATAATCTTGTCTGTAACGCTCAAAATGTGGGAAATTTAAATTCCCATGTTAAAGCATGGGACAAAGGAAACAATGATTCTATAAGGATTCAATACTTGAAACATAATTATGAAAGAGTAGAATGTCTTATGAAATACC
Source organism: Notechis scutatus (assembly GCF_049901735.1). Classification (NCBI taxonomy): domain Eukaryota; kingdom Metazoa; phylum Chordata; class Lepidosauria; order Squamata; family Elapidae; genus Notechis; species Notechis scutatus. The sequence continues at coordinate 102,604,639 of NC_142025.1, read as the reverse complement.
TTCAGAAGATATTTCATTGATAATTCATTAGTTAATGAGAATAATAATTCTCTCATTAACAATGTAGTATATGTTTTCAGTTACAACATAATTTTTGTTTGCTACATGTATGATGTACTTTAAGTTTATGATTATAATGAAAGATACATAAAAATAGTAAGAAATCTGCAAATAAACATAAAGCACCCAAAGGGTGTATGTTTCTTCTTTCCAGTTACTAATTGTTGTAATGATTTACAGAAGACGCTTGTCTTTTATGATAAACTAGATATACCTTAGGGCTATATCACTTAAATCCTTTTCTTTGCTAAACTTTAATGCTTTGATATATTTTGATTTAAAGAAGTGTCTATTTTCTTTCCCTGGTTTGATGAAATCGTTTACCGTAGCACTAAATGCTGTTCTGGCAGGCAGGCACTAAGTATTGAATATAAGGTGTTATACTCCTGAAAAATTTGGAGTATTTTTTCTGAGTGCTGGGCATCCTTTCTATAAGAAAGCTGGGTATAGGAGCCCCTAAAACATGGGTTGAAACTGTAGACTTTACAGATACGAGATCAGTGAATTTTGTTTAGAGGTGAATATATCTGGAAGGAAAATAACTTACTTTTGGTATGTGTGGTTCAGGCTGATGGCAACAAAAGATGTACTGATAGACAACATGGGTTGTGCAACAACATATGAGTTTTCCAAGTTTCCTAAAATTCCTCAGGAGATAAAACTGAAAGCAAATAGGAGTCTAAATAGAAATTGGATAAAACAGTGTGAACTGATAACATATGGTTATATATTTTTTTATATTTTCCAAAGATGAATGCTTGCAACATTTGATTTGTATATTTCTGAAAATAATGCTGTCCCTATGGCAAATAATCATAGTATTGCCTCCTGTGTAAAATGGTAAAGTTCAGATATTTTTAAACCAATCCAAAGATTTCACTTTTCCTACTCTCCCTGTCCTATTATAGGAACAGCTAAACTTACAATAACATGTTTAAAACATACAGTACTTTTCTGACATCTTTCACTAAGAAGTGTTTCTACTGGAGCTACTTTTGTGTTGTTTCCAGACTCTGGATACCCTAATATGTACCAAAAGTTTATTTACCTCTTGTTAAAATTGCTCTTTTGAGTTGGGTTTCTTAAACATTTTTTTTCTTCTATTCAGTCATGACCAATGGAGACTGCCTGAATAGGTCCTGTAGTTTTCTTGGCAAGGTTTTTCAGAAGTGGTTTGCTATTGCCTCCTTCCTAGAGATTTGTGAAAGTGACTGACCCAAGGCCAGCCAGCTTTCTTTATGCCTAAGGCAAAAATAGAATTCATAGTCTTCCAGTTTCTAGTTTGATGCCTTAACTACATACTAAACTGGCTCTCAAACTGGTATTAGTTGTCTGTATTGACATGCACTCCTGTCAGTTTCACAATTTAGATTTAAAAAACTGCTTGCAGCTGTGATTTTTTTTTTTTTTTTTTGCTGTCTGAGAACAAGGCGCTCTCTTTCTCGCTCTCCCTCCCTCCCTCCCTCCCTCATTTCCCCTTTGCTAGCTCCACAAAGAGCAATAGCAAATCTGTTTACATTCATCAGAAATTTGTTCTGTACACTGAGAATATTTTAGGTAAATAATTTTAAAATTTGCATTTAGGTGTGTATGTTTTAATTTTCCTAATATTTTGGACAGATGTCTTCAAGAAAATCTACAACTCACCAGAATGGAACCATTATTAACTTTAGAATATCTTACATGATATACTAATATGGGGAAATTTTGCTTATTGGATGATTTCACCTTTTATAGGCATATATGACATTCTAGCTTAGTTACTGACCAAGAGGGTCCTAAACTCAGCTTCTATGGATAGAGTGACTCTTTGTGTATATATGTATGAGTTTCCTCTTCAAATTAGATTGAGACACGTAGAGGTAAGGAAGATTTTAAAGATGAATGTTTAAACATGAGTATGGGGAAGTTGTATCTGTAAAGAACCTTGATTTTAATGTCTGATATCTGCAAATATAATTCAGCGTGTCTCTTAACTTTAATTTGTCAAATTACAATGTTAAATCCATTTTCAAAATGAATGCATGTAAAGTTCTTTTCTACATGAATTGGTTGAAAGAAAATAACAGTTTATTGCACATTCAAGGCCAAGGGGAACTGATTAAACCCTTTGATTTGAATGTATTTGCATGCCCATCTTCTTACTAAGCCATGTTAATTTACAAAAAAGGAGTGTACAATGTGTTGCTTTTGTAAATAGGTTTGTATCTATTTGCCATATTAAAAATGTTTAGCAGTTTCAGCAGATGGTAGCATTTGATTGACCTTTCCTGGACTCAAATATTAATCAGTATCTGGAATGGTTCATTGGGAAGCTTTCAGTGGGCTAGAGAGAAGTTTAAAATGCATCCTGAAAGACTTTAAAGCCAACTACAGGTTGTCGCTGACTTACAACCACAATTAGGATCAGAATTTGTGTCGTTCAGTAATGTGGTCATAAAATGCAACATCACTTGACTGCATTGCTTAGCAATGGCTTATCTCAACAATCCCGTGTGAACAGGTTGTTAGCCAAGGACCCACTCCAATCCAAGCCGTTTCAGCCTTGGTTTATCCCAGCTCCAAGTCTGGGTTCTTCCAAGGTAAGGGACTGCCTTCCTTCAACTCCTCCCAACTGCTGAAGGTCAGGTAAGGTGGCAGGGACTGTGTAGTTCAGGGAGCCAAAAAAGCATAGATGGGGAGGATAATATGTGGGTAAAGAGATTGATCATAGATAGCAGTGGGCTGTTAAGTACCTAAATTTTGATCAAGTGATTGAAGAAGTATTGCAACCTCAAGAGTCATCTTGTGGTGAGATGGGCAACAACAAATTTAAGAATAAATAAACAAACTTTTGTAATTCCCGGGCCTGGACTTTGTTCAGTGTCCCAATAAGTTTGAACAATTGCTGAATGAACAGTCTTAAATTGAGAACTACCTGTATTTTTATTTTCATAAGGAACGTTGCTTAGTTCATGGCTTATTAATTTAAAAAATTTAGCAATTTAACTCCATTATTTTAGATTTTTAAAAAGCGTTTTAATCTTTTTAAAGATTAGTAAGCATGATAGTTTTAATCAGACATGTCCAACCCTCGGCTCATGACAGTTAATAATGTGGCCCCATAAGATTGTAAATTTTAACATTATGTGATTTATATACCTTAGCTATATTTTATAATTTCCACATGACCCGGGACAAATTCTCTTCACTCAATGTCGCCTACACAAGTAAAAAGGTTGAACAATCTTAATTTGAATTTTGGATTGCGCTCTTTTTCACAATTTGCATCAAGATATCAGCCTTGACTCTTAAGAGCTATCTGTCCAAAAGAGCTGCACATCAATGTCATAGATATGATCCCATCTATAGTTAAGGATACATTTTTCTGAATTGGGTGACTTCTGAACCCATAACATTGACTTGCTGGGTATTGAATCTAAGCCTGATCTTCCCCATCTACTTCCTACCAGCCTGCAGGCATGAGGTCAGCACTTTATATCTGTTATAACATATAAAGCCATTAATCCAAACTAGGGTTTTCACATAATATTTAGAACTTTTTTTATTCAAGTATTAGCCGTTGCAGTTTGTTTCAGCAAGTATTTCTAATGGCAATTTCAGTCCCATAATAATAATCATTTTTAACATTCAGGTGGGTTGTAGATTAGAATTCATACACAGTTGTGCTGGCATAATATAAATAATGTCTGTTTCTTCATTCTCATAAACAGGTCCGCTATAAGGAGGAATTTGAAAAGAATAAAGGGAAGGGCTTTAGTGTGGTGGCTGACACACCTGAATTACAGCGAATCAAGAAAACTCAAGATCAAATCAGCAATGTAAGCTGCCCAGCACATTTCATCTTCTGTCTCCATGTTTCAGATATTTAAAAGCTTTTCCTTTGTCAGCTTCATTATGTTCCTTTTCTTAAAACATCTTGATTGCAGACTCCTGAATTTTGTTATTAAGGCAGTACTGTGGATATTGTTTATAAAGTTCCAAATACTGCAAATACGTTCCTGTTCATTTAACATTTCACCGAGACACTGGACTAAAATGGAGAACAAGAACATGTCTTCATACACCCCATTGCAGCCCTGGGGTTTTTGTAGTATAGAGAATTTGAGTGAATCTATAACTAAAGAGGAAAAAAGCAAAACAAAAAACGAATTACCTAATTTAAAACTTACAAGTCAATAGACTATGGAGCAGAGGGCCTGGGAAGGGATTCCTCAAGGGATTCAGTTTATTTTGCATGACATCCCCAAATCTTGAGGTTGTGGAATGACGGAATTCATCATTCACAAGAATGACTTCAGGGATTGAAATCAAAGGCAGATGGTCTCTGGTAGACCTGATTTTTGTGGATTTAACTAGCAAAAATGACCATGCCTTTATTAAACTTGATCCTATCATAATTTTTCTCAAGTTCCTATTGTAAAAATAAGTAATGGCTAAGTAATATTTATAACTGATATTCCTCAGAAAAATAAGGAGGGAGGAAAGATGGATAGACAAACAGTCAATCAGTCTGGCTAGGAAAGGTAGCTTAATGGGGAAAGAAAGTTGATTACACTCCACAATATTATATAGCAGGGGTGTCAAACTGGCGGTCCACGGGCTGGATGCATCACACACAGGCCACGTTCACCCTGGCTGCAAGAACGAACTTGAGGAGAGGTATTAAGCAAGCTAAGGCCGAATATAAGAGGAGAATTGAAGATTGCTTTCTCAGTAATAACATGAGGCAGGTTTGGCAGGGGGTTCAACAACTAACGAACTATAAAGCAAAAAAGGTCTCTTCGGATGGTAGTGCGGCGGTGGTTGAGGAGTTGAACAATTTTTTTGTCCAATTTGAGATCCATCAAACTGAAACTGTCCCTTTGCCATCATTTACTCAGCAGAGCCTCCCCTTCATTGTGAATGAGCAGGATGTGAGGCAGACAATGAAGGCGGTTAATTCCAGAAAGTCAGCTGGGCCCGACTCAATTCCTGGTCGGGTGGTAAAAGATTGTGCTGATCAGTTAGCTGGGGTATGGACTGAAATTTTTAATCGATCCTTGATACAATGCGTGGTTCCTGTTTGTCTCAAGGCTTCCACCATCGTTCCACTGCTCAAAAAGATGCCCACAAATGGTCCGGCGACTATAGGCGGTGGCACTAACTTCTATCTTAATGAAGTGCTTTGAGCAGCTAGTTCGAAATTATATTATCTCCTGCCTTCCCAATTCCTTTGATGGGCTTCAGTTTGCTTACAAAGAAAATAGATCAACCGAGGATGCAATTATTACTGTGCTTCACATGGCCTTATCCCATTTGGAAACACCGGGGAAATATGTAAGAATGTTGTTTGCAGATTTTAGTTCTGCCTTCAATACCATCATACTGCACAGATTAATAGCCAAGCTCAAAGATCTAGATCTTCCAGATTCTATTTGTTTATGGATATTGGATTTTTTAACAAATCGTCCACAAAGAGTTAAACTGAATGATTATATTTCTACTGTCAAGACACTTAGCATTGGCACTCCACAAGGTTGTGTCCTTAGTCCACTACTGTTCTCCATCTATTCATCTGATTGCACAAATAAACATCCCAACAATAGGATAATGAAATTTGCAGACGATACTACGCTTGTAGGACTTATTTCTGGGGATGATGAGTCTGCATATCGGGATGAGGTACTACAGCTATCCCGCTGGTGCAAGAATAACAATCTTCTATTTAATATTAAGAAGACCAAGGAGGTTATAGTGGACTATAGGAAAAAAGAGCAGACATTCAGCCACTGTATATAGAGGAGTTCGTGTGGAACAGGTGGTTGAATGTAAGTTTCTGGACCATCATTACAAATGACCTGACTTGGGCGCAAACACCGCTGCTTTAATTAAGAAGGCACAACAACGGTTGTATTTACTAAGGATTCTTAGGAAACAACAACTGGCTGAGAGTCTACTGACTACCTTCTATCGGAGTTCAATTGAGAGTCTATTATCCTACTGTCTCTGTGTATGGTTCTCGAGCTGCACAGTGGCAGAGAAAAGGCAATTCAGAGGGTGATCAAGACGGCCCAAAACATCATTGGCTTCTCACTCCCCTCTTTGGAAGAACTGTATAGGAATAGATGTAAGAGGAAGATACTTAATATATTGAATGACTCCTCTCATCTGGGACATCAGCTCTTTGAACTATTACCATCGAGAAGGAGATTTAGGGTATTAAGAACAAGGACGACCAGATTTAAGAACAGTTTTTATCCAAGTGCAGTTTTGAGTTTGAATGCAGGGTCATAAGATTTTTGTGGAATTTAAATGGCTGAGAGAAATGGGGTATTTACATTTTTAAATTGCATAGAGATTATTGTATGGTTGGTTGTGTTTAGTTCAATTTTTTTCTTTTAGTGGTGTTTGTCCAGTTTTACTTTGTGGAAGAGCACCTCATTTCGTTGCACCTGCTAGCGAGTGTAATGACAAATAAATTCTTATGTCAAAGGCAAAAAACATCCTGATGCGTCATGTGACGCAATCAAACCTGTGTTGTATAGGAATGAACCCATTTTCTATTTCCATCTTCTGGTTCACACTGTCTATTACAGTAATTCATCACGTGGAGAGAAAGGTTAAAGAGAATTATTTTAAGGAGGGAACCAGTGTTTGTGAAAAATGAGTTGACTGCTTCTGGGGTTTATGTCTTGGAACTGCCCAAGACTATACTGGAATTTGATAAACAATTGCTGAACGTCATAATACATTTTCCTGATGAATGCTGAGTAGAGAATATGTAACAAAAGCAATTTGGTATGTTAAGCTTTTGATAAACAAATGTAGAATTAGTAAAAAAGGAAAAATTGATTAACTTTTAGTATTCTTACTCCTCAGTAACCCAATTCCTGACTCTCAATCCTTCAACTATTCGTGTATTCATCTGCAACTTTCAGTGGAAGTTAACCAACCAATTGTAATTAATGAATTTTCATTAAGACAGGGAAAACAAAAATGCATGATATAATAAAGGTCAGCAAGAAGTCAGAAAAATTTCTACTAATGTGGCAAATACATTATAAGGCTTTTCCATTTGTCACAGTGCTCTTGCTGATAGTATATTTTCCTTGTTTTGTAGATTAAATATCATGAGGAATTTGAGAAGAGTAAGATGGGTGCTCCTGGAATGGAGGGAGGGGAGCTGGAACGCCGTAATTCTCAAGAAGGTGCCAATTACAGGAGACCAGTTGAACAGCCACCTCCATCACATCAACAACCTCATCATGCCCAGCCAAGTAACCCTGGTAATGAGCAAGAGGAAAAAAGATATTGTTGCAAATCCCATCAATGTATTTACACGAAGATAACTATTAATTTGCCTTGCAATAATTTCGTCTTGCACAAATAACATAGTATTGCCTTTGTTCAGCTTATAGTTATAAAGCGGTGTTTATAATTTATAGTTATTTATTTCTTACAATGCAATATAAGGAGCTCATTCTGGGATACAGCCTCATTTATTTAATTTAGCTGTGAGATAGATTGAGCTGAAAAAAGGTAGCAGCCCAAAGTTACTATTGATAATTGAAGAGGTACTTGAATCCTAGTCTTCATAATCCTAAGCATGCTAGTATTATATCACATCAAAATTCAGTTTTTAGAAGAATCATAAGATACATGAGTGAAATGAAACAGTTCCATAACACTGAGAAGTGGGAGATGGAGCATGTGCTAAAAGAAAAGTAGCAGAGTGACAGGGAAAAAGGTAACATAACTGGAAAGACTATGCTAGTTGATGCTAAATACGCCATTTTACTCCCACAGATTATCTATCTGATATTAAAATGCAAGAATATTATTGTAGATGAAGCCTGCCAATATTGTGTGCAAAACTGGAGTGATTATCTGTAATATTAGGCAAAATAAACAGTTGTCACCAAAAATATGAAAATAGTAGGACTAATAATTGTAAGTAGAAGTGTTATTGGTAATAGTTTCCATTTTCTTATAAGCTACATTCTCAGTTAATCTATTCAGTTTATTATAATCACTGACTAGTATTCAAATTCATGCATAGACTATGAAGAACCAATATAAAATTAAGGCTTAACATTATTAACTTTTAATAGCATACAAATTGTTCCATTTGATTACAAATTATTGTCCCCCAAATCATGACATGAGACTCAAAAAACAGCCAGAAGAAATTTGCAGCATGGCGTGTAAACTTATTCCACAAATAAATAGCACAAAATTATTTAATATTGCAGTTTTTAAAACATAATGACAAATAGAAACAAAGATGAAAGCAAAAGGCTGTACTTATTCCTTTACCAGATTCTGTTATCTCAAAGCTTTTCAATTTGTAAATTTTGCATCTCAGACACTTTTTCATCAGGAATTTTGCATTGATAGTTATCCAGTGCAGATTCAAGTTATAATCAATGGTTAATAATGTCTTTGTTCCCCCTCCCCCCAATTCTAGTTTATCATCAGCAGCCATCACAACAACCAGCCTCTCAGTCCTATGTCTTTAAGGAACCAGCAGCACCAGTCTCAATACAGCGTAGTGCCCCAAGTGGAGGAGGAGTAAGTATGGTCCTGCATTGACATGTACAGTAGAACCTCGGGTCGCAACCGTAATCCATTCCAGGACTACGGTCACAACCTGATCTGGTCGTGGCAGGAAGCACAACCATCTGCGCATGCGCCTATAGTACTGTGCATGCACGGAAGGGGAAATCGTCGCAACTGTACTGATCGGCACCCGAGGATCTGTTCGGAACCAGAAGCAACAATTTTCCCAAATTGTTGGTCGTCACCCGATTTAGTCGCGAACAGGAACGTTCATGACCCAAGGTTCTACTGTATATACAATTTCTTGTAAATATTTCAGATTTTATTCTGAAATAAGTAGTCTTAAATCTTAACCACTATCCAATGATGTGGTCTATATCTCTAAGGTTCAGGTGAAGATAGAAGGAAAGGTGCTTCCATGTCAGAAAAGATATATATTAAACAAAATTACTTTAATTGCAGCAATTAATGTACAATATTGGAAAGGAATAAGTCTCATCTCTGCATGTGAAAGCTACAGAAGGCAGCTCAAAATACTGTGATATTTAGCCTCCAGCTGTCTATTGATTCTCTGATTTCAGTTGAATCTTGAAATTATGGTTTCATCTTTTTAATTCTTAGCTTGTTTAGTTAGAAAAGTCACAGATAATCAGTAAAACTTTTAATTCAAGTTTCATTCAGTTCATGCTGATCTGCACAGTGGAGCACAGTTCATCCATAAACCAAACAGTAAGACGAAAGTTCCTCCAAAATGGATAGTGTGTAGCATTTCTAGGTGTTGTGCTTAATTTTTGCCTGTTTTTAATTTTGTATATTTCAGTTTTGTAAACAATATAGAAAATAAAAATTTTAAGTATAATATATTAACATGAATTCTGTTTGTATGTAACAATAGGGGGGTTATCATAAAAATTAGCATCTACCAGAACAAGCCAGAAACCTTACTTAGGATGGGAGCTAATAAGAGCCAAATATTTAAATCTATCTTTTCATACTTTTCAGTAGGTTGCTGGAGCACTGGTAAAAGGAGGCATAGCATTAGAATGCGCAATATTCTTTTTTCCACCGTCTGATTGTTTCCAAATAATCAGTTAAGCAAACACTAGAGAATGTGGAGCAGGAAGACTTAAAAATCCTTTGCTGCAATCTGCAGAAACATATAGCACAGGAGAGGAGGAGGAGGACTATAGAGGAGGACATAGAGCATATTTAAAATTTCCTGGAATAAGTGGCTGTCCAGGCAGATAATTATGTGGTTTTATTTGGCTTACAGGTTGGGTGCCTTCCTGTATTTTATCTCTGAGAGATGTGAATTTATCTCTAATTCCACTTTCCTGTTGATATGCTTACATTCTTAGACATAATGTAAAAATATACTAAGTGTGCTGTAAGCAACAGGAAAATGTAGAAACCTTAGGAGACGGGAAGATCTTGTTAATTTGTAGTTTGTAAGAAGGAAAAGCGGTAAACTGTTTCTTTCTGCTTGAATTTCATTTTCTACTTCCCTAATATTTGGAGATTCAGATTATTTGAAAACTAGGGTGGGCAGAGAAATAAACTCTTCTATCAGCCTCTATCTGTAGCCGCTTAGCCCTACATCCTGCATTTTCTTGAAGCTCCTAGATTGCACAAATATTACCAAATAAAATTCATTGAACCTAAATATATATTTTAAAAAATCATTCTCTCCTTTTTCCACCGTTTTGGAAATATCTATTTGTGAGGATTGATTTATACTTTACTTTCTTCTCTTTTCCCTTTCCCAGAAACGGTTCCGTGCAGTCTATGATTACAGTGCAGCCGATGAAGATGAGGTCTCCTTCCAGGATGGTGATACCATAATCAATGTGCAGCAAATTGATGATGGCTGGATGTATGGCACCGTTGAACGGACCGGTGACACAGGCATGCTTCCAGCTAACTATGTGGAGGCTATATGAGCTCTGTTGTAGTGCTACCCTGAAAGCCAGCAGGGCAAGGGCTCTTTGGGGTTTTTGTTCCCTTATCACTTCTTTGCTCTCTCTTGTTACCCATCATTTATTATGTTATGAATCTTTGACATGCTCATCTTTTTCTCGACCAAATTAGCCTTGATTTGGAGGCATACGAACTTGGGAGGGGTATCATGTAATTGCCCTTCCATCCTTTTCCTTGGCCTTCGTGGAACATAGCACTGTGCCCTTCTCCTCCCTCTCCTTGGAGCTATATTTTCTGAAATTGATACTTAATGAAATAAATCCTACTTCAATTGCTACATGGATTAGGAAGTAGTGTAAGAAGGCTGAAAAGCTGTTTATTTGGCTGGTGGGGAAGGAGAGGAATGTCACACTTTCAGTAACTTGGGGAAAATCTGAGCATTTTATTGAAAAAGATTATCAGGATCTCTGCAATGTTGACTCTTGCTCATTTATTCTATCTAACTTTCCATGAATTTTAAATATTCATTTGAAAGAAATGAAAGTATTTTTTAAAAGCAGGAGAGTTTTTTGTGGACTCAAAGCAGTGAGCATATGTGTAGTCTATATGGAAGATATGGAAGCTCCAGCAGTTTCTAGCATAAAGGTACTCTATACAGATGGAATAGTTTAGCACCATGATGGCAAACCTATGGCACGCATGCCAGAAGTGGTACACAAAACCCTCTCTCTTGGCATGCAAGCTGTTGCCCCACCTCAACTCTACCACCATGGACATCCCGCCAGCTAGCTGGTCTTTGGGTCTCTGCCGTGTATGTACAGGAGGCGGCGCGCACACATGGGACTTGTGCGCATGTGCAGGGGTGGGATGAACACATGGGGGTTGTGTGCGCGGGGGTCATGCATGCCCGCGCAGGGGATCGTGCGTGCATGCGGGAGGTGGGGCATATGTGCGGGGGCGTACATGCTTTAGGGGTGTGCGCGCACACGCTTTGCACTTGGTGTCAGAAAGGTTAGCCATCACTGGTTTAGCACAATGATCCTTAACCTTTGTGGATAGGCGGGGATGGGCATGGGAGAGGAAATCGTTATGCGCAAGCGGTGAGCGAGTGTGTGTGGAGCCCCATTTGCATGAGTGGTGGGCACATGTGCCTTCCGCTCAAATGGAGCTGAACCATTCACTCACTACTCATGCAAGTAGAGCTGTGCATTTGCACTTGACCCACCACTTCCATGGCCCGGTTCTGAATGAAAGGCCCAGTAGTGCTCTGTGAGGTTAGGACCCCTGGTTTAGCAGGCTTGATTATAATGTTAGCATTTCCTCTTAGATGCCACGACTCAGTCAGAGTGAATCTCTAGTTCGGATACGTGGCATGATTAGACAGTAATCAGAAGAATGCTCATGAAGAATTGCCACTAGAACACTTAACCTGCATAGCTTGAAGACATCAAGAAAGTTCAGCCGCCTTTTCTAAAGCACTTTTGGGACAACTATAATCAGGATAACTAAGAACCTCCATAAAAGCCCTTGTAAAGCCCAAGTATCAGTTTCCTTCTCCTTTTTCCAGTTTTCTAATTCTTGTTGGTATTTAATATGTGGAAATAGGTAAATCCCCCAAATTTCTCTGTATCAGCCTTAGCAAAAAGAGTCATACTTTCTACAGAGGTGCTATCTTTGGGACCACATTTTTGTTTTTCATAAGTTCCTTGTATGAGGATTTTTGCTTTTAACCAGGATTCAAATCTTGTCAGTTCATAGGCAGATTAAGAAACAGTTCCCTCATTCCTTTGTGTGCCATTTGAGCCAAGCAATGGTTACAGTCTACCCTCTCTTCCACTCTTTCTCCTGGTAGACCTGACCCTTGGAGGAAGTCATCAGGGGAACAAAGTCCTTTCAGTAGAAATATTCCATTTCTCCTTCTTTGCTGTCAGGTTGACAGTTTCTTTGCTGCATGGGATGATATCATGGACCAAAATCAAATTTCTTATAGAAGTTTGCTATTAAAAAAATATCAGAACTGCTACAAAACTGGAAATTTACGTTGTTTGGATAATGTGATTGAACCACAAAGGCAACAGGATTACTGAAAGTGTGAAATTCTTAGATCATTCATTGAGTAGAAACTGCTTTCTCTTATTTTTAAAGCTCTCCCAAAACCCCACCCCACCCCTCCTATTCAGCAAATGTACAACCTGCTCTCTGTCACATAGCAGAAAGTATCCCGAAAGCTGATATTTGTAACATTTAAATATGCTACAGTTATCAAAGGCACATTCACTTATTCTTTCTGGCTTTGTTCTTGTTACTTCTCCATTGTAAAGGATCAATATGATAAATTCTTACTACTTTGAATTTTTTTGCCCTTCCAGAGCTGTTTGATATAGCTTTTTGATCTCTGCTTTTCCCCTTGCATAGAGGAGGCATGTAAAGGGCTGGCATTCTCTCTTTATTATTTCTACTGTTTCTGGGACTTTTTTTCCTTAACTTTCTTTGCACTACAAAGCATATACAGTTAAGAATAAAAGGCAACTATCTCTTACAAGGGGTGCAAGCAAGGGTATTCATTAAGCAAGAATTAAGGAGAACCTTTTACCTCAGTGTATAGTTCCTCCAAATTTAAGTAAAGCGATGTTCCAGTATTTTACTCTGATTTTCTACCTTTCATAGTTAGCATATGTTTGCTGGTTTGATTTGAGCTCCTTGCCTCATAACATTAAGAAGCTCTTATACATTATTCCAATCAATATAGAAATAGTGATCAAATTATCAAGTCATTCTTTTCATGTTGTAGAAGCACAAACGTTTTAAAGTCTTATTTCCTAAAAATCCTAGCCTGTTTTTCCCTTAAATGCTTGCACTAGTGAAAAAGGTGTTCCAGGAAGGAGTGTCTGTTTCCTCATTCCATAGCATAATTCCATGAACTCTGTTGGAGCCACTAGAAAGGCCAGTGAGAATGGTAGCAGGCTTTCCTGTCAGAAGGCAATTTGTAGAGGACTGTAGGTGCCTAGGGACCACTTATCCTTGAGGTGAGTTTTAAAGGGTGCCCAGAGGAATGACTGAAGGGAGTGAGGTCATCACATTCTTGGTGCTAAGATGTAAGCACAAGCTTAGAAGCAGCTGTTTTTCTGACTGATGAGAATTAGGCAAAAATCGTGTGGACAATCCTGCAGAGGCTATCTTTTCATGAGGAAGATGCAGAGTAACAATGTGAATAAATATTTTTAGAGGACCAAATAAAGTTACAATAAAATAGCTGATTTTAAAAAAACTCTTCTAGCTTTTTCACCCCTTCCTTGAAATAAATGGTTTGTCATTGCTTGATTTATTTTTTTCTGCCTTCTTTGAATTATGCACTTTTATCTTTGATTTTTTCCAATATCTGAAAAGCACCTAAACCTGTATTTAAATAGATAAAATGAAAAAAAAAAAACTGCTAAAATGCATCTCTGTAGCCATTGTTATTCACATCATGTCTTCTGTACATCTTAGATTTTCAAACTAGACTGCAATGTCTAAATTGATGACTTTAATTATTTGTTTTGAACTATATTTTGGGGTTTTCATTTGTTCTCTTTGTATATTTCTTCACTGTGGGCTTATACACCCTTTCAAAATCATTTGGCCTTTTTCAATGGGACCATAGAATCAAATGTAGTGCCAGTTCTCTTCTGGTTTATGCCAATTTAAAAATAAAAATATAATTTGTACCTGCTGATTGTTTTGTTCTTCATTTTATGGCATATTTTTATTGTTATAGAATTGGAATTATGCTTTCCCTCTCCCCCTCCCATCCCCCACATTTTCTTTTATAACTTTCAACTGTATCAATAAAAGAAAGAAGTTATTTTATAGCAATAAATTTTACTAAGCCAATTTTAGAGTAAATTTGATAACATTATGGTATTGTTTGTAACACTGAGACAAATGATTATGTGAACAAGTGTTTGATGGTTTGGCTATTAATGTTTATTAATCAAATTCATCTACTCATCTCACAAAAACTACTCTGAACAATATAACAACAACCCATAAATAGCCTATTTCAAACACAACATCCAGGATAGGATTTAACTGACAACTCAAAACAATACAATCAGTATTTGCCTCAGTATTTTGAAGGCCACTAGTTTTATAAAGTAATTTTATGTTAGAAGAACAATTTCAAGATATGCTGGTTTTGCTAATGCACAGTCACAGAATAATAACTAAAGTTTACTAGTGAAATTCAAGAATCTTATCTGATATTCTGGGTTGATTTAGGAAACATGTATTGTTAATCCCTCAGGATCTTGATAGTGCAAATTTTAAAACACCTTAAATTCTGAACTAAAATCTTTGTGCCTACTGTGAGGAAGAACTTGGCAATTCTAAAGACACTAAAAAGCAGCCAAGAAGAAAATGATTTGATTCCTATACATCATTTTGGTGTTTAATTTTAATGTTAAAATTGAATTTTTAATGGGAAAAATATCTTTCTGAATATACATATTTGAACTGATGCAATGTGAGAACTCAGGCACTGTAATTTGTGAGCTACACTGCCCCCAAAAATAAAGGGAACACAAAAATAAGACATCCTAGATCTGAATGAATGAAATATTATTATTAAATACTCTGTTCATTACATAGTTGAATGTGCTGACAACACAATCACACAAAAATTATAAATGGAAATCTAGCAACCCATGGAGGTCTGGATTTGGAGTTACACTCAAAATTAAAGTGGAAAAAAAGACTACAGGCTGATCCAACTTTGATGTAATGTCCTTAAATCAAAATGAGGCTCAGTAGTGTGTGTGTGGCCTCCACGTGCCTGTATGACCTCCCTACAACACCTGGGCATGCTCCTGATGAGATGGCGGATGGTCTCCTGAGGGATCTCCCACACCTGGACTAAAGCATCCCCCCAACCCCTGGACAGTCTGTGGTGCAACGTGGTGTTGGAGGATTGAGCGAGACATGATGTCCCAGATGTGCTCAATTGGATTCAGGTCTGGGGAACGGGTGGGCCAGTCCATAGCATCAATGCCTTCATCTTGCGGGAACTGCTGACACACTCCAGCCACATGAGGTCTAGCATTGTCTTGCATTAGGAGGAACCCAGGGCCAACCACACCAGCATATGGTCTCACAAGGGGTCTGAGGATCTCATCTCGGTACCTAATGGCAGTCAGACTACCTCTGGCGAGCACATGGAGGGCTGTGTGGCCCCCTAAATAATGCCACCCCACACCATTACTGACCCATTGCCAAACCGGTCATGCTGGAGGATGTTGCAGGCAGCAGAACGTTCTCCACGGCGTCTCCAGACCCTGTCATGTCTGTCACGTGTTCAGTGTGAACCTGCTTTCATCTGTGAAGAGCACAGGGCGCCAGTGGCGAATTTGCCAATCTTGGTGTTCTCTGGCAAATGCCAAACGTCCTGCACGGTGCTGGGCTGTAAGCACAACCTCCACCTGTGGACGTCGGGCCCTCATCACCCTCATGGAGTCTGTTTCTGAATGTTTGAGCAGCCACATGCACATTTGTGGCCCGCTGGAGGTCATTTTGCAGGACTCTGGCAGTGCTCCTCCTGTCCCTCCTTGCACAAAGGTGGAGGTAGCAGTCCTGATGCTGGGTTGTTGCCCTCCTACGGCCTCCTCCACATCTCATGTACTGGTCTGTCTTCTGGTAGCACCTCCATGCTCTGGACATTACGCTGACAGACACAGCAAACCTTCTTGCCACAGCTCGCATTGATGTGCCATCCTGGATGAGCTGCACTACCCGAGCCATTTGTGTGGGTTGTAGACTCCATCTCATGCTACCACTAGAGTGAAAGCACCGCCAGCATTCAAAAGTGACCAAACCATCAGCCAGAAAGCATAGGAACTGAGAAGTGGTCTGTGGTCACCACCTGCAGAACCACTCCTTTATTGGGGATGTCTTGCTAACTGCCTATGCTTTCCACCTGTTGTCTATTCCATTTGCACAACAGCATGTGAAATTGATTGTCAATCAGTGTTGCTACCCAAGTGGACAGTTTGACTTCACAGGAGTGTGATTGACTTGGAGTTACATTGTGTTTAGGTGTTCCCTTTATTTTTTTGAACAGCATATAATTTATGGATTAGTATGCCATATCAAGCAATCACAGCTTTAACAAACTGTAGCTAAAATATGGTTTAGAAGTAATGCACAAATCCAGCCTGGGCTGTTTAAAACCATTTTCACACCATGAGTTTTTGATGTGTCAATTCTAATGATGGAATGTGCACTTGCAATGGGGGAAAAGCTTTCACAAGAGATTAAGATTAAGAAATTAAGAGACTCCAGATTAAGAGACTACAGTCCTGAGCTGGAGGAAGGGAGGGAAGAAAGAAGTTCAGGGTAGCCATAGTCTAGAACCGTGATGGCGAACCTATGGCATGCGTGCCACAGGTGGCATGCAGAGCCATTTGTGTGGGCACGCGAGCCCCGGCCAAAATTATCTTCACATGTGCGTGCCTCCCAGCTGATTTTTGGCCCATTTGAGGCCTTTTTTGGCCTCCCAGAGGCTCAAGGGAAGTCTCTACAGCCTTTGGAGGCTGAAAAGTAGTCCCGTTTCATCACTTCTGGCATTTCCGGAAATACCAGAAGTGACAAAATGGGCAAAGTGCAGGTAAGGGGGCAGCAGGGGGGCACGTGCATTGCCTTTTGGGTGCTGGCATGCGAGCGCACACAATTTTCAGCACAGGAACCCAAAAAGGTTAGCCACCACTGCTCTAGAATCTCCCATAATATACTTAATAGATTAGAAGATTATATTTTGGCAAGATTCTATCCCTTAGATGTAAGCAAATAAAGGATTTGACTCAATTTGGTTTTTGCAATGTAGTCCCTCGGCTTGGGCCTGACATTTCTTAAGCTTATGGTGGATTTTCTTTTTTTCAAGAGTGAAAGTAAACTCACATCTCAAATAATTGTATTTTTATCTTTAAAAATGGAAGATTATTATTACTTTGAGTATTACATTATTACCAATATTTTTGTACCTGATAAAAGCCTAGCACTTCATACAGTAACTTAATATAGATATAGGTTATGCAAAAGTCACATTTATCTTAAGGCATTAAAAATAATAAAAATCAAATATTTAATTAAAAATTAAATACTGTCTACACCAGGGGTCCCCAAACTTGGCAACTTTAAGACTTGTGGACTTCAACTCCCAGAATTCTGGAAGTTGAAGTCCACAAGTCTTAAAGTTGCCGAGTTTGGAGACCTCTGATCTACACATACATTCTAGTAATTTACAGTGTCAAACATACATTATTAAATCATAGCATTCCACAAAAACTACAATCCCTTAATAAATACCCACACTCGATGGTCGCCCACAATCAAATGTAAGCCGAGAAGAAGTGCTTTCAACACCAGCATGTTCCACTGTACTAGATGGCCTCTCTGCTTATGGAATGTACATGTGACGCTAAATGGGCCATTTCTAAGATGACCTTCAGAACTGGCAGAATACTAATTGTGGAGTTTGAATCATTTTGCAAATAGTTTTAACAGAATAACTGAGTTGAAAAGTACCTTAGAGGTCTTATAGTCCAACCTCCAGCTCAAGCAAGGAGAACCTATACCATTTTAGACAAATGGTTGCCCAATCTCTTTAAAAACCTCCAGTGATGGAGCACTCATAACTAATGAAGCCATTTCATTGGTTAATAGTTCCAACTGTCCGGAAATTTCTCATTATTTCTAGGTTGCTTCTCTGTGATTAGTTTCCATCCATTGCTTCTTGTTCCTCCTTCAGGTGTTTTGGAAAATAATTTGTGAGTGAGTGAGTGAGTGAGTGAGTAAACTAGCACCACTAGCCTGGCTTACATATTGGGGCCATAGTTAAATTATCCAGTTTTCTGAATAACTAAACAGGGACAACTCATCCATTAGTTAATGTGAGATGTGATCTCAGCCAACACAAAACAGCAAAATGTGTGATAAACAAAATGCCTCTCTCAAAACAAGGAATGATAATCAGATTTTGCTACAATGAGCTGCAACCCCTGTAATTTCTGGTAAAATAAAATTGCCCTTGGAATAGATGGACTCCAGCCCACATATTTAAAGCAAGAGCATACAGCAAGGTGGTAGAAGTTGGTTCTGCTCTGTGTCTACAAATCTACAGCAATCTTGGATTTAACTGGTTTTCCCCACAAAGCAAGGAATTTTCGGAATTTCTGCACACTTTCAGCACCTGTTCATAGCCTCCAATCCCTTAATCATCCTTTTTGCTTTTCTGTGCACCCTTTCTAAAGACTCAACAACTTTTTTATATTGTGGTAATCAAAACTGGATGCAGTATTCCAGGTGTCTTATGAAAACAACATAAAGAAGTAATAACACTTCACATGACCTTGATACCCTCTGCCAGCCTGCGCTTGGAAGACTAGACAAGCAAATGGAGAAATCGTAACTTTAGTAATGATGGAATTAGAAAGGAGCCAAAGCCATCATTAGTTCCCTTTTAATTAACGTGACACCCAGGTAGTTGTATTTCTCACATATAATGCTGGCATGGGGCTACCAGATCTGGGTTGTAAATATCTGGGTTGCCATTAGATGGCAGCAAAGAAATTTCCAGAAATTTCCAATCCTGGAAGCTTGAGCTGATATTATTATGTTACAGGATTTCTTCCACATGCTAAACATGGTAAATTTCTCCATTGTCAGGGAGAATCTTTGCGGGTCTTTTAAGCTAACTATTGATCAGATTCTCCTCATCTAGCTGGGCAGTTCCTGGTGCAGCAGAAACCGAGTAAAAATCAGAAAGGACATACAAGACAGTCCTTGCCACCTTCCCCTGTGCTAGACTTTATCCAGATTGTGGCTGATCTTGAATTTGCATCTTTATAAAATCTGTACTTCACTACATCGATCTGCTTCATCGGGAATCGGCTTTTTGTCCTCTTGAAGAGTGGCTCTGTGTGTGTTCCTTTAGCCTGCAAATCCCTCCCTTTCTCCTTTTTTTTCCTTACTGCAGCATCTCTACATCACTTGCGCCTGCCTATCCCAGCCTCTGATTCCAGCACGGCTACTGCTGTCCTTGCTTCTCTCCATCATCATGCTGGATATATTCATTCTCATGTTTTTTGCCATTATAGGGCTGGTCGTTTTATCATATATCATCTACATGCTGTAACATGTCCAGCCACAACCCCACTGCCACCAACAGCCTGTAAAGGACAGCCAAGCCAGGAAACAGGTTTTTTTTTTTCCCTCTCCCTATTTAATGCAGTTGTTTCAGCAATGATGCAGGTGGGAATTCTCACTCTAGTTCATAACATACTGGGATTTAAAATTGGCATTGGATTTTTCTTTGATGTTTGTGATAGGGAGCGGGGCGGTCAATTGAAATGTTAATATGATTTTTAAAATATGCCTTCTTCAAGATGGATCATGCATCGCTGAGCAAAATGTGTTTCTTTAAACAATATAAATTTCACTTTTGATATGTATACATAACATTAAGGTCTAAAAATCACTCTTTTTCAGCATTTCAGGATGCTTGTTTACCATTGTGCTAGTTCTAGAACAAAAGAAAGAACAAAGGTTAGACAATGTATTCCAGAATTTGCAGGTTTAAGGATTTGAGGGAGAAAGGGATGCTTGTCTTTAACAAATGCCTGAATGCCTGATATCCTTTAGTAAGCCACGCTATTTGTATTTCTATCCATATTTTTCTATTCTCCTTTCTCAGTCTTGCTTCATCTCTTTGTTTTTAAATATAAATTTTCTCCAGACAGGAGCAGCATCCGTGGATTATTTCCATGTTTACATCTCAGCAGCATGGTCTTCCAGAGCATTCTGGAAAAAAGTTAACCCTTGCAAAACTCCCTGACAAAGAGAAGAATGATTTAGCTAAATGCTGAAGCTGTATCCTAAGACTGAGATGGAAGTGCATGGGAAGAACAAGAGGCAAGGAAAATGAAACGAACGAAAGCAGAGATTGAGAACTCCGATGAAATGATTCTAAGACAGTGGAGGGGAAGAATCTGCTTTTTTTAGCGTTTTAAAAAAAAGTTGTTTTTCCTGTATATCTAGATAGACAATCTTCGGTGATTTTAAGTTTTAAAATGCAGGATTCTGAAAGCATCAGATTGCAGAGAAAGGGGTTGGGAGAGCAAGAAGACTGATGTGCCTTCTGAATTACATTTCATGTTTGCCATGCTAAACATTACTACATTTCTCAAGACATAAAAGGCAACTATGTACAGAAATTTCAGGTGTAGCTACAGAACAGATTGCTTGGGGGAGGGGGGAGAAATGCAAGGGAAGGAAATACTATCTAGTAATTACACAGTATTTTCAAAACGTCATACTTATCTCTGTGTGGAAGATCGGGCATATCTAAAAATGCAGCCTCATTCTATGGATCAGCATGTTTATTTTTCTTGCTTTTTTAAAAAACAAAACTTTCCAGAAAATAATTTGTTTATAATTGGTTGTTTTCTCTACTAATATCATCATGCTAAATATGTCACTGCAGAGGAATTAAAAAGCAAACTGTAGCATATTAATAATTTTCACTGTTGTGATGAAACTATAACAATTATTTATGTAATTTTATAATACTGTAAGTAGACCAATTTTCTTTGGAACAAAATATTAATTATATTTCCTATATGAAGCAAGGAAACTTGCCAAAGAAATAAAATAAAAATCCAATTGATATTAGAATCTAAATATGCATTCAAAATATGCAAAGTTTTCCATTTATATCAAAAGATGGAATAGGATGTGGTTTTAATCTGAAAAATAATCTGAAAAATAAGCGGGAGGGGAACATAGTAGGAAATAGTTGTTTTCTTCCCATGTACCCACAAAATAATTTTAGGAAGATTTTAAATGTTGCGAATATTTCTTGAACATTACTTTAAGTGTAGCCTTTTAAGCAACCTAGAAAATTAATTGCTATAAAATGAGAGTGAGGGTGAATGATCTGCCCACCACAGAAACCCCCACCCCACAACCCTTGGAGTTCTAATTAGAGATTTGCATAATTATTCCATTCACTGTAGACATTTCTCCATCCAAAAATCTAGTGCAGTGGTCCCCAACCTTTTTTATGCCGCGGCCCGGTACCGGCATCAGCTGGGCACCGCCATCTTGTTTTGATGACAAAGTGCTTCCGGTGAGCTTTCTACCCGGAAAAGCTCACCGGAAGCACTTTTTCATCAAAACAAGATGGCAGCGCCCAGCAAACCAGTGGCCCGGTAGGATTTGTTCCACGGACGGTGCCGTCCGCGGACCGGTGGTTGGGGACCCTGATCTAGTGCAATCCTCAGTTGCCTAAGTTGCTAAAAAAAAACAGGAAAGACTTATGCGCATCTCCTAGTAGAGCTGGACAACTACTGTTTGTGTGCTGTTTGTGCAGTTTCAATTTTTCAAGTACTGAGCTATCAGAGGCAGAACAGAATAACAGAGTTGGAATAACAGACTTTGGGGGTCTTCTACTACAACCTCCTGCTCAAGGAGGACAGCCGATATTATTTCAGACAAATGGCTGCCCAATCTCTTCTTAAAAACCTCCAGTGATGAAGCACCTCCAATTTCTGAAGGCAAGCTGTTCCACTGGTTAATTGTTCTCACTCTTATGAAATTTCTCCTTAGTTCTACGTTGCTTCTCTCCTTGATTAGTTTCCATCCATTGCTTCTTGTCTTGCCTTCTGGTGCTTTGAAGAATAGGTTGTCCCGTCTTCTTGGTGGCAGTCCCTTAAATATTGAAACAATGTTATCAATGTTACATCACTTATAGTCCTTCTTTTCACTAGACTACTCATACACAATTCCTGCAACATTTCTACATATGTTTTAGCTACAATCTCCTAATAATTTTTGTTGCTCCTCTCTGCACTCTTTCCAGAGTGTCAAAAACTTTTTTATATTACGGTGACCAAAACGGGATGCAGTATTTCAAGTGTAGTCTTGCCAAGGCATTATAAAGCGGTACTAACTCTTTACGTAATCTTGATTCTGTCTCTGTTAATGCAGTCTAGGATTGCATTGGCTTTTTTGGTGACTGCAGCAAACTGCTGGCTCATATTGAAGTGTCTGTCCACTAGGACTCCAAAATCCCTGTTGCAGTTACTGCTATTGAGACAGGTTTCACCTTTTCTTGACTAAGTAAAATTTTACTTTTCTCTACATTGAATTTCATTTTGTTAGGACCCAGTGTTCAAGACTGTCAAGATCCTCCTGGATCTTGAGACTATTTTCTGGGCTGTTGTCTATTTCTGTCAGCTTGGTGTTGTCTGCAAATTTGATGTGTTTCCCTTCTATTCCATCATCTAAATCGTTTATGAAAATATGTGCAACTCCACTAAAATGACCAAACAAATCTTTGTAAGTAGAATAAAGGCCTTTGCCCATTGCTACATGTTCTGCCAATTTAAGTATGGTTGCTATCTTTTTTTTATTATTATTAAAATGTCAAATATATATATATACTGGTATAACATTGGCTGTCCTCATTTTTGCTCTTTCATGTTCCTGTTGCCTGTGTTTTGGTTTGTTACCAAATGGAATCTTGCTGCAGAGAAGGGCATATTATATAAAGGGGTTCATTTAACCATCTGGCTTTTCTGTCCTTTCCCATTCTGGGAATTGCTAATTGATGGGAAATATCTACCAATCCTGACAGAATTCACATTTGCATGTTGGGGGTGGGGAGAATAATTTCTTGGGGAGATAGCATGTTTTAATAGGTCACTCAAACTACACTGTCATGTTCCTCCTTTAAGCGTATCACTGTCCACCTAACTCTGCCAGCCCCTTGAGGTAGGTGATTTTGAAGCAGGCATGTTTTGGATCACTTGACTGCAGGCCAAGAGCACAGGAACTGCCATTGGTTACTGTCACCTAAGAGTAAAAACAGGAGATTTAACAGTGGTAGCTAGGGATAATGACACTACCTTGCTAATGGATTGAGGCAACATGATGAGGATGTTATAGAAACTCATCAGAGTAAAGATGGTGGCAGGAGAAGTCTGCATTGCAGCCAAATGCAAGTGGGCATTGGGTTTGCACAGTATGTTTTATAGAGTTGGCTTTATTGAGTAGTTTGTGGCTCAGTAGATGCTGGAATCCAGCTATTGTCCATGCACAAAGGATGAATCAGACAATCTAAGCCAAATATGGCTAATTTGGGAGGCACAGCATAGAACTGTAGGTGTATTCTGTTCACTTGGTTTTGACACTGAATGTGAACCAGACACTGAGTTTATTTATTTAGTCAAATTTATACAGCAATTCATCTGAATAGTGAAGACAAGTGAAATTTGTGACTCATAATAACCAGAGGGACCAAAGCTTTGCTACTTTGTAGACTTATAACGAACAAATCAAATAGTCACCATCATGTGCTAACAGCATGATAAGAACTGAATTTATAGTGTTTTCTCTGCCATCTTACAAGTTACCATGTAGTAGATATAGTGATTCCTACTAGCACATTTATCTAGAAGTTTGCCAAATTATGGTAATCAGAATTAGAATCTTCCAAAGTGTACATACTTCCAAAGTGATGCTGCTTCTGTGTTTTAAATCAACGGTTCCCAGCATGCACATGTGCACAAGTTGAGCTGCACGCACATACACGCTGGCCTGCTGCTTGTGCGAGTCAAGGCCCAGTTCTGAATAGGCCACAACCTGGTAGTGGGCCACAGTCTGGGGGTTAGGATGTTTTAAATATGTAACTGTTTTAAATACCTAAGATATTATTGGTCAAAATACTAGTAATGCTTTTAATTTGTGAATTTTGATCTTCAAAGCAAAAAGAAAGTGAGAACTAACAGGAAAACTCAATAAGAAGCTTCTAATGCATCTATTTTCTGCTGGACTCAGGTTGATGAAGTGCAGGGGTGTCAAACTCGATTTCATTGAGGGCCACATCAGAGTTGTGTTTGACTTTGGGGGGGCAGGGTGGGTGTGGCCAGAGTGGGCGTGGCAGCTTGAGATCACTCGTGTTGGGGGCACCTCTAGTGGCCCAAGTGCTTTGCCAGTGAAAATGGATTCCAAAGCTCTGTTTCCGGCTGCCAAGGCCTCCTGGAACCCTCTGCCAAACACAACCCTCCTGAGCTCTATTTTCACTGGTAGAGGCACTGCAGACCGGTCCCTCAGTATTTTGCAGGGTGGCCCCATGGGCCAGATCTAAGCATTCAATGGGCCACATCCAGCCAACGGGCTGCATCCATCCCACAAGCCTTGAGTTTTTACACCTCTGATGTATTGCTGTAGATAGATAGATGTAGAGGCAAAGAGCCATGTATTCGGGTACAAGTATAATCAGTATTTCTTTTACCATATTTCATTGTTCTACTCTAATACAGATAGATATTTTACTTTTGGTCCCAGATCATGAATATAAAAAAAACATTCCAGAATGATGCCAAAGATGCCAAACGTATGCAGGTGAGAAAGCTGTTGCTGTTCAAATATTGTTGGACTATTTCCCTTCAGTCTTAGTTAGGATGGCCAGGGATAGGAAACACTGGAACCTGAATTTCAAAAAGTCTACAAACTCTCTTCCCCTTTTGTCTGAGAATCCACAATCACATTCCCAATTGTAGATTAGCATATTCCAGGGCACAGAAATGGGCCAAGCCAAAATTTGGCTTCTGCATACTGAAAATTCATTTTTAAGAGAGCCAGTTTGGTGAAATGATGAAGGTGCTGGCCTAGAATCCTGGAGACTTTCGGTTCTAGTCCTATCTTAGGCATGAAAGCCTGGTCTGCTGGATGACTGAGTCAAGTCACTCTTGGCCCAACCCACCTCACAAGGTGATGGTTGTAGGGAAAATAGGAGGGAGCAGTGATACATGTTTGCTGCCTTGAATTACTTATGAAGAAATAAAGGCGGGATAAAGATTAAATAAACACATTCATTTTGATAGATGAAAGGCTAAGTCAATAAAACTCAAAAATGTCTAATTTCTTTAAGTTACTGGCTGCTCTCTTAGCAGTTCCAAGATATTGCTTATTATTTCTCCATGAGCGCGTGGTAAACCCACACCTAGAATTCTGTGCTTTTCTCAAACTTTCTCCATGTGTTAGATTTTTTAACTTTCAGTAACACCACTGGTTATCTCTGGAATAATGGTGGTTTCTTTCATTTTTTTTTCATTGATGATTCTTCAAGGGCTTCAAAAGCTAGGGATTACCATGAATGAGCTAATGGCTTGCACAGTTCAGCCCATTATTAACTTTATCCTTACCTCTTTAGCTCATGCCCTGCCCTTCTCTTTGCATCCTGCCAAAGGTAGCAATTTTCCCTGGCTTGGTACCAACCAAGAGCACATTGTAGGAGGAAAGTTGTGTTTTTCCTTCATGGGCGGCAGCTGACTTCATCAAATACATATAAATGATAAATTAGGACTTTTAATAACGTTCGTTAATCAGAAAAGATGCTACCAGAATCCTGATTGTGTTATTATATTCTTGTATAGCAAGAATATACAAGAAGTGCATTCCTTATTCTGTAATTTTCTTCTTTGTGGATAGATGATTATCAGTTTTAAATGATTCACTGGGGATCCTTATTCTTTTCCTCTATCCATGCAAATCAGGACATTATACTCCTATTTTAGTTTAAGGTTTGTGAAACCTAATTGTCAGCTTAATGATAGATTGACCGACAGTACCCAGGCAAACAGATCCATTTAGCGAATTATTTTAATTTCATATCAGAGGAAGATATTACCCCAAACATATATCATGATAACCTGTTAGACTTATCCAAATACCTATGTGTCCCATAGACATTTGATTAACTAAACTGTTCATATATTAATACTGAGAATATATAGTTAAAATCTTAGCTAAACCTGTGCTCCTCATTCTTTTTTCCTTCCATCAATTATGCCAACAAGCAACTTTGCTCAGACCACAGGAGGAAAGTGCCATTTCCCCCCTGTAAAAATGGCTAGTGGGATCGGTTTAGAGTTGCAGGGGGTGGGGTGGGCATCTGAGTTGCAATTGCTGTATCATCCCTACCATTTAAGTCAGCAATAGAGGACAAATTAAAGGCACCAGAAAGCAAGCACCAGAACTGGCACCAGAAAGCAAGCAAAGGGGTGAATCGGGTAGAACAGGAAGGCCTTTGGGAATTCTATCCATTCCCTTAAAAGCAGGGGGTCACACGAGGGGAAGGACTTAAGAGCAGTTTTCCCCCCCTTCTTTTTTGCAGCTGAACTTAGCCCATTTTCAAATTCAATTTTGTTTTGTCAAATTCTCTCACCACACCAAATACACCCATTCCGTTTTCAGAGAGTTACTGTGCTGAATGGACTGGCAGACTCCCAAGGTCCTTTTCGCAACGTTGTGCAAATGTGCATCTCTGGCAAGTCCACAGGAGGCGTTCCCACTGTCTTTTGCTCTTTGCTGGCCTGAGCTGAGCCAAGCCAGACACAGGAAGGATCATTTCCTCAGGCCTAAAGTCTTCCTTCCTCACCTCCCCACCTCCACCCCACCCAAGTGACATGCAGGCCTTTGGACCTGAAGCTCTTAGGGGAAATCTCCTTTTCAGAGGCCAATGCACGAAGCTTCATTTAATGTTTTAGTAGCAAGCCAAAGGGGCTACCCTTTTCAGCATCTTTCTTTGCTGCGCTGAACATGACCTGGACTTTGGCTTCAATGTTTTTTCTGGGATGGTCTCACTGCCCCTCGGGATTGTTCTGCTAACTGCTTTATTATTGCTAGGTCCTTGATTATGCATTCTTCAAACTTTTTGTTTTATGTAATTTAATATCTTACCATTTTCTATGCAATCCCACCAGACATTGTGTCTTCCCCAATCACAAATAATACACTTAAAAACAATACTTAGTAAAAACTCTTTAATGAAATGAATAGAATAACAGAGTCGGAAGGGACCTAGTCCAACTCCCAGCTCAGGCAGGAAACCCTATAGCCGTGATGGCGAACCTATGACACGCATGCCACAGGTGGCACACAGAGCCATTTGTGCCGGCACGTGAGCTGCAGGCAAACTTACCTCACTGCATGTGCGCCATTCACAGCTGGTTTTCAGCGGGTTTAAGGTCTTTTTTGGCCTCCCAGAGGCTTGAGGAAGGCTTCTGCAGGCTTTGCAGCCCAAAAACTAGGCCCGTTTCATCACTTCCTGTTTTTTCCGAAAATACCAGAAGTGATGAAATGGGGCTAGTTTTCAGCCTGGGAAAGCTGCAGAAACCTTTCTCAAGCCTCTGGGAGGCCTAAAAAGGCCTCAAACCCGACGAAAATCAGCTGTGAGGTGCAATGCAGGTAAGGGGGCGGTGGAGGTGGTGGGTGGGGGATTGCACACACATGCCTAGGGGGTGTGGGAGGGTACGCATTGCCTTCTGGGTGCTGGTGCGTGAGCGCGAGTGTGCAAGCACGTGCACAATTTTTGGCACAGGAGCCCAAAAAGGTTAGCCACCACTGCCTGCCCTCTAGCATTTCAGACAAATGGTTGTCCAATCTCTTGTTAAAAACTTCCAGGAGCATTCACAACTTCTGAAGGCAAGTTGTTCCATTGATTAATTGTTCTAACTATCAGGAAATTTCTCCTTAGTTCTAGGTTGCTGATTCATAAGAA
Source organism: Notechis scutatus (assembly GCF_049901735.1). Taxonomy (NCBI): domain Eukaryota; kingdom Metazoa; phylum Chordata; class Lepidosauria; order Squamata; family Elapidae; genus Notechis; species Notechis scutatus. The sequence continues at coordinate 102,576,525 of NC_142025.1, read as the reverse complement.
GAGATGAATAGAGATGGTTCATAAATAGCAATATTATCTGAGATTTATACTGTATCCCTGTGTATGTATGATTATTTATATAATAGTTTGTTAAAAATAAATTGATCTTGAAATATATTTTGATATTCAATCCTTGAATGTTTTCACTTCACTAAAGCATTTAAACAAATGTAAACTGACCAGTAATTCAAAGTCAGAATATTTGCAAGTTCTTTCAAAGCTTTTAATGGAAAACAGAACACAATTTTCCCAATAACTGATGCAATGATATTTAACCCAAACTGTATAATTGGGTCAAAAAAGTAGTTCTGTTTGAGAGAGAGCTTCAGTTAAAGTACTACAGTCAGAATGCAAGCAGGGTGGGTTTAAAAGAATTTATTTCACACTATTATCCTTGCTAGACCAAAAATAAAGGATATGTTTTACTTGGTTTCATTAATAATAATGATCATCAAAAGTCAAAACTCTAAGAATCACAAGATAATATGAGGAATCCTTACATCGTAAAAGTGTTCTGTACGTTTTTGTTAGTTTTCTTCTAAATTGGTGTTATTAGCCTCTTCTGGGATTTATCTGCAATTTATTTTTATTTTAGCATTGATTACGCAGTTGTTTTAATTGCTGTAATTTATAAATTTTATTATGGGCTATTATACTATTTTATGTTGTTTACTCTATTGGATGTTATTCTTGTAAGCAACCAGGTTATTGTTTTAAAAATGTCCTTGAAATATTTTAAGTAAAGAAGTGACTTATTGTAGAGACCACAGAGAACCCTTTAGAATGCAGGAACTATTCACAAACTTTGCTATAGCACTTGGCTATCTGTCACTCACCTAAGACTACAACACTGTGTACAGAGGACCAAAACACCTGATTTTGATTGGAAGCCTGCCAGAGTTTGGGATGAGAAGCTACACAAATGTTTAAATAAAATACAGGTAGTCCTCAACTTACAACAGTTCATTTAGTGACCATTCAAAGTTACAATGGCACTGGAGTAACTTATGACTTTTTCACACTTACGGCCCCATCCATGGTCACGTTGGGTGCTTAGCAACTGGTTCATGTTTATGACAATAGCAGTGTCTTGGCGTTATGTGATCCCCTTTTGTGACTTCTGACAAGCAAAGTCAATGAGGAAGTCAGATTCACTTAACAACCAGTAACTTAACAATTGGAGTGTGGCAAGAAAAGCCTTAAAATGGGGCAAAACTCACTGAACAAATGTCTCATTTAGTAACATAAATTTTGGGCTCAATCATGTTGAGGACTACATGTATATAAATAAAATTTCTTTTCTTACTAATGAAATTATATACTGAGCCTTAAGCGATTGACAGCAGGGTTCTGTGGGAATTAGACATAAACTGAACTGAACCAGATCTTTAATTATGTGTCTTCATTTTAATAAATCTAAAGTTAAAGAAATACTTTAAAGCACTTCCTCCTTTCTTGACAAGAAATGAATATGTTACTCCCAAAGAACTGTGGAAATTATTCTAAACCACAGTTTTTACAGCACAAAGGTAAACTTTGCAAGTGAGCTGCTCAAAGGAAATCCCCTGAAGTTATGAACAGCTAGAAGTTACAGTGGCTTTAGTTTGTTTGAAGCAGATCATTTTTGTGTGGAAATATACCTACTGGCCGAAATCCAGAGAAACACTGCAAGGTAGCAAAGAGGTTTAAAAATACTGTGATAACTTGCTGCTATCTAGTGGCTATGTGGATTTTTGCAGGCCACATCTGATATTGTATACTATAAAATCTAAAATTTCTAGCAGCTTTCTCCATTCTAGTACTGTCCAAATACTGTATAGTGTATAATGAATTACAACAATCATTATTAGCTACAATTTCTGTATTAATGGGAACACAAATCCTCAACAGCTAGGATACATAGTTAGGAAAGAATGGATTAGTCGGTACACACCTTTGAGGCCTACCCTAGCAGCCAAAGGCAAATAATCATATGTCCAGTTTTTCCACCTTCCAACTAAATAAAATCTGGCTATTTTGATGATTTGCATTATTTTGATTCACAAGCCCATAGATTATTGCTTTCTTCATCAGAATTGGATTCCGTATTCTGCCCCAGTCTCTGCATATGTTTTTCTTGTTTGCAAGTCTTTGTGTGTTATACGTTAAACTACTCACCTCAGCAAATGTGCAAAATTTATAATAAATAAATCTTGATGCTATAATATAATTGATCAAGCCCAATGAAAAGTACATTTAGAAAGCAGATCAGAATGTTTGCAGCCATACATGGAGATAAAAAGGATAACAGGCAAAGTAATTTGTTTTATTCTTGACTATTTTTTCCAAATTCATAGTCCTCAAAAAAAAAAAAATTACATTTCGTAATTCATGGTTAAATAAAGGATTTCTTTATGAAAATTTGCTTGTGCGTTGACCAGATGAAAAAGATATAAAAAAACAGTCTCTTCATCATCATGCTCTCCTAAGGGAAAAAAAAAAAAGGCTGAATAAACAATACACATTTTTATTCAACAAAGATATTGTTTAGCTTGTAAAATGCCAAGCTAACAGATAACATTTTATTTCATCAATATATTTCATCTATATTTCATCAACAAATCATCAAGAGTCATGCTTGACTCAAGAGAACTTTTACCTTATGTATGAATGATTTGTAATTAAATATGGATCATACTTACGTTTCTTGGAAGCATTTTTAAAAATTAGTTATGCTCTGATTCTATTTGTTTAGATGACATTGGTTGTATTTATTGTAAATATGTAAGATTTGTTAGATAAGGTAAAAACTCATTCAGTGTTTCATATGGTCATAGTAATCTGTGAGCAGTCATATTATTTTTCATTTCTAAATTTTCTAATATGACATGTAGAAAAACATGTATTATACTTCAGCCACATGAATGTTCATCAGAATTAATCAGAAATAAAGCCATAGCAATAGCACTTAGACTTATATAATGCTTCACAGTGCATTAAAGCTCTTTCTAAGTGGTTTACAGAGTGGTTTACATATTACCCCCAACAATCTGGTCCTCATTTGATCCACCTCTGAAGGATGGAAGGCTGAGTCAACCTCGAGCCAATGAGACTCGAACTGCCAAACTGCAGGCAGTCGGCAGTCAGCAGAAGTAGCCTGCAGTACTGCATTCTAAGCATTGAGCCAACAAGGCTCTTAAACCTAAAATATATATATATAATCTGTTTTTTTTTTAGAGAAATACTGATAGATTTATATTTTAAAGTACAGTATGCATATTTTTGCATATTTCACACACACACACACACACACACAGTGTGTGTGTGTGTGTGTGTGTAAGAAAATCTGTTCCGGAAGGAAACTGCATAGATCAAAGGCACATCATTTTAGTAATTGTACTATGGCCAAATTATGTGAATATACATTTTGAAAATTCAACTGAAAATAGGAAATGAGATGAATTAGGCTATTGTCTCAGATAGCATCCTCTTTCTTATGGCATAGGGGTGTTTTTTTTGACAGGATCAAAGAAATTAAACCAGTGCTTCCCAAACCTTTTCATTCAGTATCCCAAACCATTTATCTGAAAGTCCTTTTTATTCACTCTAGATAAAATACTTTAAGTCAGTTTAAATATCCCTGTTGACATTGAGTAATGGGTTCATGTGTTGTTATCCAAAGAAAAAGAACTTTTACCCAATGTTGGGCAATTTATCCAGGTTTGGGAAGTAGTGCATTGAGTCTTTACTGTACTTGTCTTTCAGTGTGGTTTTAATCCTAACCTCTTTACCCATAAGATCTATTCTTCCTAAAAGCAGAATGTAATTATATTTATTGTTACATAAATATAATTGACTATTGGTATGTATGTGTGTGTATGTGTGTATCCACATGTGTGTATCAACACACCCACACACATACTTCCTAGAAGATTCAGATAATCAAGATTAATCAAGATCCTAAGTTGTACTAACAGATGGATACAATCAAGATCAAGGGAGATACTAATACCACTCTATAAAGCCTTAGTAAGACCACACTAGAATACTGCATCCAGTTTTGTTCACCACATTACAAAAAAGATGTTGAGACTCTAGAAAAAGTACAGAGAAGAGCAACCAGGATGATTAGGGGACTGGAGGCTAAAACATGTAACGAACGGTTGCAGGAACTGGGCTTGACTAGTCCAGTAAAGAGAAGGACCAGGGGAGACATGATAGCACTGTTCCAGTATTTGAGGGGCTGCCAAAGAGAGGAAGGGGTCAAGCTATTTTCTAAAGCGCCTGTAGGCCAGACAAGGATTAATGGGTGGAAACTGAACAAGGAGAGATTTAACCTGGAAATAAGGAGAAACCTTCTGACAGTGAGAACAATCAACCAATGGAACACCTTAACCTCGGAAGTTGTGGGAGCGCCATCACTTGAGACTTTCAAGAAGAGATTGGACTCCCATCTGTCAGAAATGGTGTAGGGTCTCCTGCTTGGGCAGGGGGTTGGACTAGATGACCTACAAGGTCCCTTCCAACTCTGATTATCTGTTATCTGTTATTAAGGTGCGATTATAGTAAGGTAAGTATTATAATTGGATTTCTTACCAGATATCACAAACTGTAGAGCATCCATGATCATTTGTGCAAAAGTATTCTCTATATTCTGCAAAAAAACATTCTTTTCATGTGCACTATTGATGATATTGCAGACTTTTTGCATTGTCTGTACAGCCCAGTCCATGCAATAGATGTCCTTCTCGCATACCTAGTAGAACAGAAAATTGAAGAAAGTGAAACGTCCTTAATGATAAAAGAACAGTCCTTTGTTTCTATCCTGTGCTTTCAAATCCAAAATAATTCTATGAGTTTTGGGTTGAAAGACACACACACAAACACGCATATGTAAATATAGTAATAGCAGCTTTCCTAGGGCTTAAATTTTTAAATTTAAATAATTCTTTGCAAATAGAGTCACAATATAGGCTTGCTTGATAGTTGAGCCCCCTCTTCCTTCTATCAAATACTATTATAATTGCCACCTGGTCAGCATAATTTCGAGGTAATTTTAAACTAATGGCATTTTATCCATGTATAAGGAAATGTTATATCAAGGTAGTAAATACAGTATCATAAATAGTAACATACAGTATTATTGTTCGGTACTTAAAATGTCTATTGGAAGAGCTAACTTATGCCACTTCCTGAGGTTTCACTATAACAGCGGTAGCATTGCTAGGAAAAGAAAGCTTGATTTCTGGAATAACAGCATTAATAGTTTGGAAGACACACACTAAATATTTGGAGACACAGAGAGTCGAGAATTATTCCATTATTTTGTGGACAATAATGGGAGGAGTATATGCCACCTTGAGCTTCTAAGGAAAAACGGTGTGCAAGCTAGCAAAACATTTTTTTTAAATCCCTGTCTCTGGTGAAATGGAGAGGGATATGAGGCTACATACAGACTTAGCGTAATGGGAGAAGGCAGAGTTACTGATGCTGATTGGTTGATAGTTTTTTTGTGTTTGGCTATTGGTGGTCTAAAATGCTAAGTGTTAATTGACTTGAGGTGTTTTCTAAGAACTATAGACTGACAAGCATATAAGTGTACTGTCTCTTAGTATCCTCCTGCCCAAATATATCTGATGGAAATTACATATGTTAGTCTTGGATGGACTGGAGGAGACATGTAGCAAATAGTGCCTGTTGACTGATTATGTGCCATCAAGCCAGTCTTGACTTTTAGTGACCACATAGATTCCCCCCCACCAAAATGATCTGTCCCTAACCTGGCCTTTCATATCTTCCAACAGTGCACTCATCACCATAGGCTGAGTGTGTGTGTGTGTGTGTGTGTGTGTGTGTGTGTGTGTGTAGAAAAATGGTTGCTTTCACTTAGACATAGGAAGGCAAGGTAAACCAAGAGTTCCTTAAAGACATTTTCATGGTAGCTTTGCTAAGTCACATTAACAAGTGCCAACTTTCAAATAAATTTTCTCATCCCAGCCTCCGAAACAAATCAGCTTAGTTCCCCAAACCAGTAGATATCAGGAGGTCAGGCAAGTTCAGAGCTGATTTCGAATTGGTGCAAAAAACAACAACAACTCCTCTCCCAGAGAAATGCTCTCAGCTGTTACAATAAATTCATTCTACTTAATATACACATAAAGAGCTTAAGTTAAAACATTTCTCTTTTCCTGTGCAGTAATTAAAGATATGGGATTCCTGCAGTCCTCCTACATGGCTCACAAGCTGAGAAAAAGCAAGAAGATGGCCATGTACTATGTATCAATGTATGATGCTAATATTAATATACTGTAAAGTACTCTAATAAATATAATGCAGGCAAACAAGGGCACTTTGAGACATCTGATGCCTCGAGTTAGATATACTGGTCCTGCCTGCCTGACTACTATCAGGCCAAGAAGCTAGATAAGCTTAGCAAAAATCCCAATTGCCCCATTCCTTCAAGGACTGTTGTAATGAAAGTTTAATGAAAATGCTTTCCCTGTTCACATATAAAGTGATATTATACAAGTAGCAATAAAAGAATTGCATTTATGCACCTGCTGCCATAGAAACACTCCTAAAGCAAGGTAGCAAGTTTGAAGTATTTTCAGACATATATTAATTTGTCTTTCTAAAATGTTATTTTGGTTAGTTAATTTTAGTGAATTGCCTGAAACTGCTAAGGAAGAACTGGTATCTAAGGGCCAAATTAAATAAGACATTGAATATGTCATTGTGCTGAACACATTTAAGGCTTTAATCATGTTTAAAGAACACTGGGGAGAGGATCCAGATTAAAAACACATGAGAATTTAAATCCTGATTAAAAATGATTTCACACAAAATTGTTATTGGCTCTGAAACTAAACTACTTTTATTGAAAATGACAGTTTTCTCTACAGCTCAAATTATAATTCTCTCTCTCCCCCCCCACTCCCCTTGGAAATGGAAGATTTTCATTTAAATTGTGTGGAGCAAAGAAAATAAACTAAAATAGAAAAGAAAGAAAAAAGAGTCAGGTTCTAAACATTGTTTTCTCATCCCGATTCTTCTCAATCACAGCAGTTACACTTTCACAGAAATGTACAAGATACGTTAAATGCATCAGGGGTGGGATTCTACCAGTTTGCACCTATTCGGTAGAACCGGTTGTTAACATTCTAAGCAGTTTGCAGAACCCGTTGTTGGAAGAAATTACTGGCCTAATCCTGTAAGGAAGGCAGGAAAGGAAAGATTCTGGTGTTGCTTACGGAAACTGCTTCTCCATTAACCCTTATTACATTCTTGGCTGGACTAGACTTCCTGTCTCTGGAACCTCTCTGGAGGTTTTTCCCCCTCCTTTGCTGGTACTTTGCTTGTGTGGAGTGACCATTCAAAGTTACAATGGCAATGAAAAAAGTGACTTATGACCATTTTTCACACTTACGACTGTTGCAACATCCCCACAGTCATGAGAGGCCAGGGGAGGAGATACGTGCCTTGATGTGAGTGATATTGAGTTGGCCATGCCCAGACAATAACATGACCACCAAGCCATGCCCACCAACTTAGCCACGCCCACAGAACCGGTTGTTAAAAAAATTGAATCCCACCCCTGAAATGCAGTCACTTATTTTGTGCAAATGTGGTCAATTCATAACAGAGAAGAGAATAGTACACAGGGAGGGAAAAATAAATGTTAATTACCAATGCCAGGAATACCACCAGCCTTGCCAATTCCATAGCTTGGCCATTCACAGCTTTATTCACCATAAAAGAGACGCAGATGTTGCTTTCACACAAAATAAGGAACCGAGCAATGTTTTCAAGATGCCATTCCTGAGGGATTACTATAAAGATAGAAAGAAATATTTTATATATACACAAGCACAAACATAAATACCACAGACACATATGGTAGTCACACATGCATGCTCAACTTTTAACTTTACTTTTCTTACATTTGAAAATATTATATTTAAAAATAGGCAGAATACAACAATTTATCTAGTCCACACGATCAACAGTAAAAAATATTCAACAATATAAACTACTTCGGATTTTTTAAAGCAGTTGAGTGATAAAACTATAGTACTTTTAAGATTTAGCTTGTGTGCATTTTAGTTGATAATGCAATGAGCAAGAGTACTTAGGACTATGAGAGTTTAGCCATTTGCTCTTTAAAACCAGGTCTTTCATGTTAAAGTGGCTGGAAGGTGTTAGATAAAGGGTTCTAGCAGTGGTTAATTCTCCTTTGAGTGAGAGGTTTTTCTTTTATCTCTTAAGAAGACCTTGGTTTACCCCTTCCTGTAGACCCCACCATACTGGACAATTTACCTCCATTATCTAACCATCCCTTTCAGAGGAAAGTGGTCAAATCAGGGGTTATACAACATGGTCAGATGACCATGGATGAGGCAGATTATCTGAGCCCTTTTCAGTCAGGATTCAGACCTGGGTATGGGATGCAAATGGCATCGGTCACACTTATGTTTGACCTCTGCCAAGGGTGGGATGGATTTGGGCATCCAGCTCGCCTTACTTGACCTCTCAGTGATTTTTAACACTACCAACCATGGTATCCCTCTGGAACCATGGTCAGAGGATTTGGGGTCAGTGGCACAGGGTTATGCTGCTTTCCCCACTTTCTCTGGGATCAATTCCAGTCAGCGATGATTTGGGAGAGAGGGGCCACCCTTAGCCTCTACTTTCTACTGTAGGTGTTGCTGTAGGATTCAGTGCTGTCTCCTCTTCTATTTAACATATACAAGACACTGCTGGGTAAGTTCATCCTTTGTTATTGGGTGAGGCATCAGTACCATGTAGAAATTCAGTCTCTGCCTCTGGCGAATTATGCAGTGCTGTAAATCCCAGGAGGTTGTGAGGATTTGCATAGGAAACAACAGGCTTCAGCTAAACTCAGGTAAGGCTGAGTGGCTTTGGATGTGAGGGCCTACCGGTTCTCAAATTTGCCATCTTTAATGCTGGATGGGGTTGCACTGCCCCAGAAAGAGCCAGTGTGCAGTCTGAGGATCCTCCTTGACTCATGACTTCTGCTCAAACAACGTCCTGTTGTGCTCCACTTGCCCCTGTTCCTAGATTGACAGGCTCTGCTGACAGTCACCCAAGCCCTAGTCACACCCAGACTGAATTGCTGTAATGTACTATATGTGAGGCTGCCCTTGAAGAATATCCAGAAGTGTAACTGGTGCGGAACAGATAGAACAGAACATATCGTGCCTCTGCTCCATGAGCTGCATTGGCTGCCATTTTGCTTCTGGATCTAATTCAAGATAGGTTTTAACCTTTGAAGCCTTCATGGCATGAGGCCAGGTATTCTGAGGAACTGCCTCTCCCTGATTAAATCAGTGTCCCATTAGTTCTGGCACAAAGGATATTTGGTGGGTACCATCATTACATTTGATGTTTCCTAGGAGGTGGGTCTTCTCTATTGGGGCACAACCTTATGGAACATTCTCTCAACCCTCCCTCCAAGCCAGGTTAGCTCCATTCCTGTTAATCTTCTGGAAAATCACAGTCACTGTCATGCGATCACTTCACTTAACAACAACTAGTCCCAGTTATGGTTGAAACACAAGGACTGGATGGTATCTTGGATTCAAGTATGCAAACAAACCTGTAAGCTGCTCTAGCAGCATGACAACATCATTCTCCAGCGACTCATTTGCAAGAGTGTAATGTAATAGTTTAACAGCCTCTGCAAGCTCTTTCAAACTGTTTTCATCTGCTTCGTGTTGAATCATATTCTGCCAAGCAACATATCCTGAATGATATTAAGCATAAAAGTTATTGAAGGAGAATTTGTATTGAGATATCAATTACTGGTACTATTTCTTGAGGTTTAAAGAAAGACAATTCTAGATTCAGCAATTAATAATTGCTATCTTGCTAGAAAATCATTAGCAGGATTGCACCTGATTTTCTGCATGCTTAATATGTCACTTCTTTTCCTTCCTTTCAGACTCTTATATGAATACTTCTGTTTTATTAATTAAAATAGCTTACCATCCAGTGTAGATACAGGCCCAAATATTAGATACAGCAGCCGAGCTTGATTTACCATTGGCCATGGATTCAAAATACACCTGAGCCAAAATGCTGAATCATTCCGATCAATCCAATGGTTTAGAAATACACCACGGCAAAATGTCCTTATCCTCAGTTCCAATTTACGGAAGCGTCCTAGACAAATTAATAGCCTTTAGCCTTTAGTCTGCATTTAGAGTTTTCTAATGTTAAAACCCTGTATATAGTGTGAAAAATAATTATTTTGGATGGCACTGTTGCAAGTTTAAAGTCAGTAGTCACTATTGCTTTTAAGTTACTACGGTGTCACAAGATATAAAAGTCCAAATTTATAACATGCTCACAGCATAGATTATTTACCAGGCTTGCTGTTGAAAACTTTCTCCATTTTCTGAGGTAAATTGGTGACTTCACAGAGAAAACTGTAAACTCGATGACATTCACATTCATCCCAACCAGCTGTTAAGGTCTGAAAACATACATAATAAGCCAACAGAAATATAAAAAAACCAATATTTTAGAGTTTGAAGATTTTTATGATTCAACTGTTTTATTTACCCTTTTTGTAATGTAAAATTTGATAAAGGTAGCCAGTGACAAAGTGCAGATGATTTATCTTGGGATACAGAGACAGTCCTCCAAATAATGTCCTGCAATGTGTTTTACCCAACTTTGAACAGAATGAAACTTCAGAACGTATAGCCATAGAATAAAGGTTATATAGAATGCAGTAATGAACTCTAAGGTACAAAATCTTATGCCATAATAAATACATTTATTTTCAGAGCATTACAAAACTTTCAATTGCTTTTACCTGTAAAAATACTCCATAACATTGTAATCCGAAACAATGCAAAGGATCTGAGCAGCCATTGAATTTGAAACAGGAAATCTATAAACAAGCGGTAGAAAAAAGGAATCCTTCAATTTACTTATTTCAATGGATATAGAAATTAACAGATCCAATATTTATTGGAAAACATCTGTGCTTACTTCTGATAGAATTTTGTGTATGTACTTCAGTCTCTCTTTTGTAGGGCGCAGTAAAGTACACCTTTTAAACAATAAGCCTAGAAAGAAAAAACAGAAAAACCACACAGAGATATTTGAAAAGAAATGTTCATGTGAACATGCTCTTCAAAATCTATAAACTATATTGAGTTAAGAACCAGGAACCACAGGACATTAGTTACTTATTGTACTATTTATTTATTTTTGTTTGTTTGTTTGTTTGTTTGTTTGTTTCAGTGGCATAGCAATCTAATTTTACCTTTATCCCAAGATCCATGTGGTTTTTTTTCATTTCTAAACTATAATTTACATAACTATAATACTTCTGCTTTCCATAGAGCACTAACAAATAGCTAATACTTCCTCTTTCAACCAACACAATTCCATAATGTTTAAAAGAAGAAAGCAAGCATGCATATGAACTCAACCTAGCCTTGTTTGTGATTGGCAATTTCCACGGTCTGTTTCATTTAAAGGAGGGAAGTGAGTACTTTAGGTAGGAGGATGGGATAGAGATGCCATTGGTTGTTCATTAACTGGTCAGCATCACCCTCCATGTAGATAACATATTTTGTTGGCCTGCTGAAAAATATAAGGTATAGTGTTGAAAATGAAGAATATAAATCATTATGTCAACAAGATATCATATAGCTACAGCGAAGGCTGTGTTTTGTCAAAGTTTGGTTTTGTGAAAAGGCTCAGAGTGAAAAGACTGCTGCTGCAGATAAATGGAAAGAGAAGCAGGGGGAGAAAAACAGTGACCAAGACAGAATAAGTTGCATGGAACAGAAGAAGAAAAAGAAGCTATAGTAACTGGGAGCAAAAATGCATCCAGAGAGATATATTGGCATGATTATAATAATGGTATGGAAATATTACTTGGCGAAGGCTCCATACATTTTGTAAAGCAGTACATTTTTCAGATTTCTATTCTCATTACACACACACACACACACACACAAAATAAATAGGGGTGCTGCAGGGGAGAAGTTTACTCTCCTGTTATATTTAACTACTGCAGTTCCCTTTTCCTGTTCTGTTTGCCCCAGAGTAGAATTCAGACATAAATTTGAAAAGATAAATATACATTTGAAATTTCACAGGGGGAAAGAGCACTTAGAGTATTACAGCAAAACACAGAGACATGGGAAGACATAGTTAATTTTCTCATTGTTTTACCTACACTGTCAGTGATATTTTCACAGACTCCAAACCTACTGATCATAAAAAAATATCAGTTCATAATACAAATACAAAACAAACAAAATCCCACAGAGCAGTTGGGAGAAATTACAATTCCTTTCCTGTTATAAATGTATTTTCTAAGAAATTATTTCTTATATTTATGGTCAAGTTAATTTTTGTTCACTATATTAATCTATATACTGATTTGATATGCACATGAATTTACTACAATGAAACATTTTTCCTATCCTGCAGTGTTAATATTCTGTTAATTGAAAGGATGCAATTTGAAGCTGAGCATTCTTCAATTAGCTGAGATTTATACATCTAAATATGTTTTTCTATCTGCTTCCTGTTTTGGAATATCTGAAAAAGATGAGGCTTTGATCACCTAATGATCCATAGTGTTCCAGAATGGAGGATCTTGTACAGTCAGATAGTTCATGGTTATGGAAATCCCGTGGAAAAAGTCTCTTATTTCCAGGAGGAGATGAGATGTAATTAATAACACAGCTGTTGATAATCTTCGATGTCATGCTCATCATACTGATATCTTTCACTGAATAAAGAAAAAAAAAGAAAAGTAATCGTTAAGTTTTATTCATTCAGTGGTTCTTTTTCTTTCAATCACCAGACAAGTTTGGGACTGCTCTTATGCCAAAATAGGCATGTGGTCATTCAAATAACTGTGTATGCAAGATCTTTTCAACCGTGTATGCAAGATCTCAAATGACATATATAGGAAGCCACATTTTTTTCCCCAAAAGATTAAATCTTATGTTAATAACAAAATCTTTCATTTTTTGATATTCCTATGAGATTTCAAGTAAGATTTCTTATGAGCAATATTTATAAAAAAGGACAGGGCCAATATAAAAAAATAAATTAATGTAATCAAATTAATTGCCCCATTTACAAATGTAGTTCATCTCCATCTGCATATACCAACCATTCTTTCTCTCATATATAAGTTATATCTTTGTTTTCTTAATAAATTTTCTTAATAAAAAAATTCTCAAACACAGAAACATACAAGAACATAGGAGTCTATGGGCAAGTGACAAAATATAACATAATGTTTGATCCTTAGGTACTTGTGTGCAACAGCACAACACAAATACAATAGGGCTGAGCTTGCATCATGATGTCACATTTTATTATTTTTGTGTCATTGTGTGTAACAGCAGCCACTTAAACATCCTTACAGCAGAAACAATAAATAAAGAAGAGGAACTTGATGGAGGTGAAGTAATGGAAGGAGGAAGAATAATCGAGATAGGATTGGAGAAAGAGAATAGGATAGTTATTTATTATTACAAAACAATTAAAATTCACCAGGCAAACCGCCTCTTCCAAGCCAAATTTTCAAATGGATTCAAGCTTTGCATTATCTACAATTTGATGTTTGTTCATTTCAACAGTTTCCTGTATTATCAGCTTGGGAACCACTGCTTTAAGAAAACCCTGAGGAAATTGTTTAAGAAAACTCAAATTACCATATATGGATTTTCACACTCCATCCCTCTGTGATTCCATATTGTCTTTTTTGATGAACAGTTGAGCCAATTTAATTCTGTCTAATTAACAAATAGCTCCTAAACTGAGTTAATTGGCGGTTTTGGAGTTAATTCAAATACAAGAGATTGCTTTCTATCTCCTCACACATTACAGCCTAAGTATTTTTTCCATGTCATCAAGCTTATTTTTAAGGCTGTGCAGTACTTGTTATTGAAAGAGTGCTAGGAAGCATTTGAAGAGCGCTACACAGGCCTACCTCTCCCACCCCAACAGAAATCCATTTGGATTTAAAAGAGGCATTTCTTTGTTGGATGTGAATTTTAGTTGCTGAATTTCCTAAGACAGAAGCAAACAATTTATGTAACTAAAAAGAGAATAAACAGAAAGAAAATGAAGGTGTACAAATATATTTACAACCAGTAATTCTAATGGGTGCCTGGGGTGATTTCAGCCTTTCACTCTGTATGTGCTGAAAAATAAAGGCTATCAGTAGCAGTACTAATAACAGTCTAATTTTTCCTGTTTTGCAATCCTTCAAGAAGTCTGCCTATTTTTTAAGAACACGTTTTAAAACATTTAATGCAATATATTTTGAAGGAATAATTTTATGTGGGAGCCGTGTGGCATGAGAGGCAATGGTATTCATTGCCCTGAGAACATGTGGTTCAATGTTTCTTCCACAATTTTTTTTTTATCTTATTTTCCCCAACTGGTTCCAATGGGACTGAAAATAAATACACCAACTTCAAGTATAAAGAATCCTCTGAAGAACTTTGAATATAATGGTTCTCTAAAGTGTATCATGGTCAGTCACAAACCATGTCTCTCGGATACAACTTTTTCACACTGATATTTATCAAAATAGTGATTGTGGAATAGCTACGCTTCCAGTTAAAAGAGCTTTCACAGATAGAATAATAGAATAACAGAGTTGGAAGGGACCTTGGAAGTCATCTAGTCCAACCCCTTGCTCGAGCAGGAGAGTCTATTCCAAATATTAGCCTCTACCTAGGATCAAACTTACAGCCTCCTGATTGTGAGGCAAGAGCTCCACCTCTAGGCCACCAGAGTTTTTCTCCAGCCAAAGAAAGGGAGGTTAAAAAATCCTATAACTTCTTAATTGTCCTTTCAGTTCAGGGGTGGGATTCTATCTGTTCGGACCAGTTCTATAGAACCAGTTGTTATGATTCTGTGCAGTTTGGAGAACTGGCAAATCATGCCCCTGGCTGGCCCCGCCCCTCTCTGTCTGCCCCTCCCCTCCTTGCCCAGTCAGTCCTTATCACGCATGCGCCACGTCACGCGTATGCCCGACATTGCTGACTGTATTCTCCCTCACCCAGTTACTCATTAAGGTATTTCTTTTTTTCTTTTCCTCCCAACGATCAGCTGTTCCGACAATTGGCTGTGCCGGGATCTCCCTTGCTGTCTTACTGCTTCACCCAGGAGCAGTATCCTGAGCAGCATCCTGAGGCCCAGGAAGCAAAAAGGGGCACGTGGAAAGGGGTGTATTGAGTGCCCCTCCTGCGCTCCATTTTTTTGCCTTTTGGGGCCTCAGGGAAGTTTCCTGGGTGCAAAAACACCCCCCCCCCCCAGGAGACTTACCTGAGGCCCAGGAGACCCAAAAACAGAGTGTGGGGGGGTTGCTGCAAAAAAAGCCATGCCCACCTCACCACGCCCACAGAACCGGTTGTTAAAAAATTTGAATCCCACCCCTGTTTCAGTGACTTAGAATTCCACCCTGAATTTAGATCCCAATTCTATAGTGGCAATGTGGTTGCCATATTTTGCCTGTGTGATAGAAGTGACTCACCTGAAACAAACCCTAAAATGATTTCAAATATTTCTGACGGTATGACTTCGAAATCTCCTAGAGTGGGAATAAATGAAATCTCTGTTTGCATGGTATTATTAGATTGATGGGAAGTACATTGATGTTTGTCACTAGGGTCCAAAGTAGAGCTATTTCTTGTAGGAGATGCCGTCGCCTCTGTTGGGTTTGTATCAGGTGATGTGTCCTGACAAAAACATTTAAAATAAAAAAGAGAAAATTAAATCAACAAAAACAATAAAAGTAGGCAGAAAAGTGACAGAAATATGTTTAGTTGTTTCATAAATACAGCACATATAAATATTATGTCAATGATGTATAAAATTAATATTTTCATAGGATTCCTGAAAAAAACTAAAAATAAGATTTAGTATAGAGCTGGACTATTTAAACTCATTAGAAATCTAAACTCAGGGAATTTGAAGCAAGAGGTGAAATATTGCTCACAAATCCAATTACTTAATTTGAAGAAATGATGCAAATAATAAGAACACTCCTTCAATTCATAATGATAATCAGTAAAACAGCTGTGCAACATTTTTTATTTAATCTCAAAAAATTCACACAAGAGCAAACAAATCTTCACAATACCTTAATGCAGCTATGCTATCTCTCACAGACAGAGCTGCCAAGATAAAAGATGTGGCTTGCTTGAAGACAGATGTGCTAAAGCACTTTTTGAAAATGTAATTTGAAACATTACCAACTTCCAGTAATCACAGTAATCACTCTTAATTGGGAAAGAATCCTTCCAAATATTTTTCCCAAAAAGATTTATGATTGAGGAAATATTCTTCCTTTTCAATTATGCCGGTTTACATTTTATTTATTCAATTTCTATAGCTGCCTACTCAATCAAGTGACATGAGGAGACTTGCCTTTCTAAAACTATAAAACAGGTAAAATAATTAAAAACAATAAACAGTAAAAACTTCCAAATATAAATACGTACAGTACCCAAAGTAGTTAAGTAGCTAACAAGAAAGTCAACAAATGGAGCCCTCAGTACATTCCAAGCCCAGGCTTGGATACATAGCCAAGTTTTTAGAGCCTTGTGAAAGGTCAATAGAGTTGGGGACATTGTAATCCCCGAGGGGAAAATATTCCACACAGCATGGGCTATTGCAGAGAAAGCCTATCTTCTAGTTATTGTTGTCATTATTATTATTATAGATTTAATATTGAATTCGATTACCAGGCTGGGATGGGTAAAAACCAAAGGTGGTATTCATCAGGTTCTGACCAATTCTAGAGAACCGGTAGCGGAAATTTTTGAGTAGTTTGGAGAACCAGCAAATACCACCTCTGATTGGAGATTTTACGGTATCCTTCCCCTGCCATGCCCATCAAGCCACACTCACAGAACCAGTAGTAAAAAAGATTGAATCCCGCCACTGGTAAAAACTTAATAGTTCAAGCCCTAACCAAGGACTAACAGCTATTAAGGTAGCATCTGAGTATATAGGCAGTTCCAAGTTGGGTGGGTTTTTTTGAAAGTTAGGATATTTAGATTTGCATAATAACAACAACAACAACAACAACAACTTATATGCTACCCATCTCACTAGATCAGACTCTAGGCAGCCTATATATATTCAATTAAAAAGCACAATGAAACTTTAAAACAATAAATAAGAGTCTTAAATTTAATTGATACTCTTTGGCTGATGGGCTCTGCAATATGTCTATTCTGCTGGATTGCATTGGACACTAGAATAGAATAGAATAGGAATAGAATAGAATAGAATAGAATAGAATAGAATAGAATAGAATAGAATAGAATAGAATACTTTATTGGCTAAGTGTGATTGGACACACAAAGAATTTGTCTTAGTGTAAATACTCTCAGTATACATAAAGAAAAGGTACATTAAGAATCAAGAATCATAATGTACAACACTTAATAGTCAGGGTACAATCAACAATCATATCATACTAGGAAACAGTCAAATGGGAGGGGATGGGTGAGAAGGAGTGGTGAGAAGATTAACAGTAATAGTAGTGTACACTTTGTAAATAGTTGAACAGTGTTGAGGGAATTATTTGTTTAGCAGAGTGATGGCTTTCGGGGAAAAACTGTTCTTGTGTCTAGTTGTTCTGGTGTGCAGTGCTCTATACTGTTGTTTTGAGGGAAGGAGTTGAAACAGTTTATGTCCGGGATGTGAGGGGTCTGTAAATATTTTCACAGCCCACTAGAGACTCTTGGAAAGAAGACAGTCCCTCAAGTAACCTGATCCCAAGCCGTGTAGGGCTTTAAAGTTTGAACCCTGCACACTGAATTGTATCCAGAAAAACACCAGTAAACAGGTTAGGTAATAGTGGTGTCATATGAGTTGTGTATCTGGTACCATTTATTGCTTGTGAAGCCATATTTTGCACCAGTTGAAATTTTTGAATGCTTGCTTCACTTCCACAATTATTGATTTTTTTCCAGAATGCTATTATTACTAGAATCAGTTATATGGTTTTAATTTGTATATAAACTATATAATTGTTCAGTAAGTTATTGGCTAATTTAAAAATGCATATAATTGGCTCACATGTAAAACTAACAACAGAGTTGTTATATGATTATTCTTAGGCTTCTGACAACCTTTGCTATTTGATCTGAAATATTTTTGCAAGAAAATCTATGTAAGTAGGCCTAGAGGAGGCTGAAAACTGCCTCCTCTAAAAAAAATCTATCAGAAAGATAGCACTTAAAGAGATACATTATGATTCCTTTTCATATTAAAAAGAGCCAATATTTAAACTCTCTTTTCCGACTTGAAATAATTTAAATACTAATATTTATATGTCTTAGGTGCACATATTTATTTTGTTAATACACATGAT